>NC_086284.1:71435988-71644310 GCF_963924245.1 Chroicocephalus ridibundus | reverse complement strand
TGGTACCTCTTAGAACAGTAAAGCTTATTCCTTTCTCACCATTAAATATCTTTCTCCAACAAAACCACATTCTTACAACTAAGCGTCCCGATGAAACTATGCTGTGCTCAGGATCAGGAGCAGCACACCAAGGGAAGAGGCTGCTGAAACTTTGCTTGCTCTCTCCTTTACTTCCCCTGCAGCTCATGTTACTTTGCTAGAAGTTTTTAGCACCATCACAGGACTACACAGCATTCTTACTTAGAAAGGAACATGGCCTTTGCCCAGTTTTAGACAGTTCAATTTTCCTACACACTTGCCCTCTTGCCATTGTAATGCATTCAGTTGAGGCATGTTTTTGAGTGCTCTGAATGAAAAATTTCGAAAACATTAGCAGAACACATACACTGCAATCAAAAGGGAAAAGACCTGGGAGTGTGTGTATGTATATGTATATATCCATATCCATATCAATATAAATATATAATTATTTATGATAATAAGTACATATATATATATGAATAAATATATCAAGTTGACATCTCAAGAGAGAGTAGAATGCTTTTGCTAATTTCTGCCTGTTTACTTTTTGTATGTGCTTAATTATGAAATGCTTGATAAAGTTCATTGACCATCCCTCCGTTCACCCTTATGCTCAAGCCAGGACCACTTGGCCAGAGCAGCGATGTCAGAGAAGGGCAGCTGCATCACAGCAGCCGGTGGGGGAAGAACCAGTTGCCAAGGGAGCAGGTAACATCACAGAGGGGGCAGACCATCTCCCTCGGTGCTTGGGACACAGAGCTGGCTGATGTGAAGTACTGCTCGAACAGTTAAAAATATTTAGCAATTGAAAGTAAACTTTTGGAAAAAAATTATTTTTTTTTTTAACTTTTCTGTTGAAAAATTAATTGAAAAAATCAGGGAAGCCATTGTTATGGGGGAAGGGGATAAAACCAGGCCCACTAGTAATGAGCCTAGGGATAAAGGGCCAAGGATGGGGGTGAAATCGGTAGCCCAGCTCAAGTGCATCTACACGAATGCACATAGCATGGGCAACAAACGGGATGAGCTGGAAGCCATTGTGCAGCAGGACAGCTATGATGTAGTTGCCATCACGGAAATGTGGTGGGATGACTGTCACGACTGGAACGCTGCGATGAATGGCTGGCTATAAGCTGTTCAGAAGGGACAGGCAAGGAAGGAGAGGCGGGGGTGTGGCTCTGTACATTAGGGAATGTTTTGATTGTATAGAGCTAGATTCCAGTGATGATAAAGTCAGTTCCTCCAGAAAGCCTTGTAGTACGGTCCTAACTGGAAGGTTGTAATAAAAACGTAAGTAGTCATGGAATTGGAGGCAAAGTTCTTTCATGAGTTTCAATTTGGTTAAAAGTGAGAAAAATAAAACGCAACAAAAACTGCTTAACTTTCAAGGTGAAAGGAGGATTTAGAACCAAACCTTATTCCCAAAGACTGTTTTCCTTTGAGCTGAGTCTGTAGTACATGGCCTTCAATGGCCATGTCATATCATATGCTATTTTACTTTGAATAATATGCAGCTTCTTAGACTATTACGCTGTTAACAGCCATAGAGGAAGAACTTAGTCAAATTGCTGACATAATTACAAAGCACTGAAAAATTTCTCAGAAACATCTATGAAGTTCCTACATTTCAGAAGTTTTAGAAGTTCAGAAGATAGCTAAGAACAGGGTGGTGCTGTTTGTGCAAATATTCAAAATGTTACAGGCCAATAGGAAGGAAGAAGTAAACCATGCAGAAGGCAGCATAAAACTGACCTTAGGTCCTGAGTGAGGCTATGGAATAGAAGTTATGAAAAGCTTGTAAAGGTACGTTGTAGCTTTTGTTTGACCAGCTGATAGAGTTGGAAGAAAAGGTCAAACTTTTAGATATACAAGATTTTTCTCCAGCCTGAAGTAGAAAAAAATAGAACTTCATAGTAACACAGTCACAATTAATTTAAATTAAAAAGTAAATTTCACTATTTATTTGCCTTAACAAATGACACTGAGACAGAAGATAATAAGAGAAACAATTGTATTAGCGTTCATTGGATTAAAATATCTTTTTTTGCTCCCAACTTAGAATTATCAAGGAATGTATTAGAAGTCTGAGGAACATCATTTGTCATTACATATCTGCCTTTTCATATGATAAATAACTTTTTAAAAATTGATATACGTTATGCTTGCAAATATCCTTTAAATCATCTTCAAACATTTCTTCCATATACTGAAGATAAAGGAGAAACTTGATTTTGATATCTTCTTGCTTTTAAATGTCATACAGAAATATGTGTATTTATTTCATGGTTTAAACATGTATAAGCTTTACATTTTCTTTTAATGAGGACATTAAAAGCAGAAATGACATGTTTGTGCAATGTTGCTGCCACAGAAATAGAAAAGGCAAAGAGTACAAAATTGAAGACGTACTTATGCCAATGATAACTTGAGTATTTTGGTAATTTAGATAAGAGCATTACTAATTTTTAGTGTAGCAGTGCAGCGGCTAAAAGCAGACGGGTGCTGTGTTGGCCTCAAGTGGACTGTGGGAGTAACTGCTGGAAAACACTGGGTTTTCCTTCTGCGCACAAGAAAAGGCAGGTGAGGTCCAGGGGAAAGAAACCTCAGCTCACAGCAAACAGAACCCACCTCAATTTGCCAACCAGTGGAAGTGGGTCACTAACTGGAAAATATTTCAGCAAGAAGCAGGGCAATAAGGGGAAGGTCCGGAACAAGAACACAGGTCACTGAAGGATGTCTCAGGGCTGTCCAGTGGGGTGCTCCTTCCACACCAAACACAATTGCATGTAGTGCAACAGCATAATCATGAATACAAATTTTAGAGTATTTATTGGAAAGGCTATTTGATGCTGTGATATGCTTTTAATTTTCTTTAGCAAATTGCAATTGACTAGAAATAATTCCACTTAAAATGATGTGAATTCAACTTTAATTGAAGAAGTGTTCCAACAACATTTATTAATAGCAAAAGATTCAATAAATATGTCTGTAGCTCACCCAGTTGTAACAGAGGATGTATTTAAATCATTCCTTATGAAAATACAGGGAAAGCAAACAGGATTTTTTAATGAGATTTATTTAAGTCAAAATAGAAGCTCCCACAACTTATCATTTGGTGAAGCAATTGTCCATGTCCTTGTTTTGTCTTTGTTATCGTAGGTTATACATTTAAAGTGTCTGGGTTCGATTGTTCAACAAGTTCTAACAAAACACATGGGAGGGGACCAGAAAGAATCTATTTTTTCCCCCTAAGTTCATCCAGTTAAAGGTGGCTGCAACAAACTTCCTTGTCCGCTCTTTAGAAATGCCAATCACTTTTGGGCCGAGAAAAAGAATCTAAAATTCCAGACCCTGAGGAACTGATCGAGAAAACTCAGAACCACTGAAATAGGTGATAAAACCAACATTTCCTAACTCTTCCAGAACTAGTGAAAAAAAATCTGCGTGTATATATAAAAACACATCCAAATAACCATGTCAAATATAATTTCTCATTAGCCTTATATAGGTAAAAATGTTTAGCAACACTAAACAATACGGTATTCAAAATATAGAACATCTAGTTTAATGCAGATTAATTTTTAACAAGAATTCCTATGCAGTAGGCAGATAGTTCCCACATTCCATTGTGATTGACAAGCCTGACATATGGAATAGTTCACAAATTCCCAGGTGACTGACAGATGGAGAATAGAAAGGCGGATAAAGTTGCCTAGAGAGCTGAGGACGATTTCATATTCAGCGGTTTTGATCAAAAGGATTCCAGATCTCACACTAAATTTAGCACCGCTGGCAATTAGTGCATGATTTATTCAGTCCTTTCATTTGCTGGTTGACAAATGGAAAACAAGCACAAAATTAAAAATAAGTTTATTTCCAGCATTTCGGATATTTAAAATGTGTGTGTCTTTGTTTGCACATAAATTAACATGAGATGAATTTATAGTGAGATTAAATCTGAAATGGAGATGCAAGCAATAAATAAGAGCTTTTTTATGTATCTTTCGGGCAGAACAGGTGTTTGAATTAAGAAATACTAATATGTTTAGCAGCATGACTCCACCTTTAGCATTAGGGAGTTGATGCTTCCCTAAATTTAGAATAATCTTTCCACAATTTAAGATTCTTTCATAAGCTTCCAGCATAGGTGACCATCTGTAAGTCAATACTAATGCTTTTTAGACCAATAATAATAAAGAAAAGCTATCCCCATGTTTTCTGAACGCGATTGAAGAACTGCATTTTTCCTACTGATGTGTCTGCATAATTCTTACAAGTGGCAGTTAAACACAAACACAGAATATGGGA
Source organism: Chroicocephalus ridibundus (assembly GCF_963924245.1). Classification (NCBI taxonomy): domain Eukaryota; kingdom Metazoa; phylum Chordata; class Aves; order Charadriiformes; family Laridae; genus Chroicocephalus; species Chroicocephalus ridibundus. The sequence goes on along the minus strand of NC_086284.1, from coordinate 71,639,981 downwards.
ATCTTCCCAGTAGTGGATAGCATCACTCTTTAATGAAAAATATAGAGGAAACTCTTCAGATCTGCGAGTAAAAATTGTTGAAAATAAAATTCTTGTTTCTCATCTGTTCTACTCATTGTGGGGTGAAGCGCCATTCACTCCAAAATAACGTGTTCATGTGAACCCGTTGGACAGAATAAGGCAATATCTCATCCAAAAATGGAGAGCACAGCATGGTACAACCATTCCTGGGGGAATCTACAAGTCACAAATTTCAGGTACATGCTTTCAATGCAGAAAACAATCTATCATATAGTATGAAGAATGATAAAAAAATGTTCTTTTCTAAATCTAACCCTGAATTTAGTGTGAGCTTGTGCTCGTCTTCTGAGGGATAATGCAGGCAGTGTAAAGCTCTGGGTATATCTTTTAAACACCCAAATACAGTTTTGAAAGGCTTGTGGAAAATACCATAATTTGCAGCCTGTAAAGTTGTAAGCCTGTAACTCTACAAAAGGTTCTTTTTTGCAACAAATAAAGAGATATTAAGCTAACCTGAATAGAAAAAAATGTCACTGCTCTTAGTGGAAAGGTGCATATCGATGGTAAATGTTTTAAATCCTGAGAAGCAGAGGATCTTGTTATGAACTGGGAATAAAACTGGGAATTCCACCATTTAAAATTATTACCTATCTATAACTGAAATTATTTTAATTTTTTTTTGTGGCTTCACACACTTGGAAATAATAACAGACAGAGGTGCAGTGTAATTCTGTAGTTACACCGGTGTTCTAAGAAAGAAATGTGTGTTTCCAAGGTCTCCGTGAAGATTCAGCCCAATTCCTAGCTCATGGCTTTAGGAAGACAACGATTTAGCATAACACTAACACAGCCCAGCCTGAGGAGCAAAGCACACTTTGTGCTTCACTGCACTCTGTTTCCCCCCTTCACAAGACCCTGTGGCTTAACATTGCCATTTTCTCCTCCTCTGGATATCTTTTCCTTGCTCCCAGCAGCAACCCAAAGTAATTCCCAGACAAGCAGACACAGAGCAGTCATGTTTTTATTTTCTTTTAGAGAATTCCCTCTCCACTCCCCTCATGCACTACAGCAAAATAAAATCATTGTCTCTCCATAACTGTGATTCCCCTCAGACTTTTCTACACCTCTGAAAGACAATAATTAAGCCTCCCAGCTCCTCCCCTTCCTTTATACTTCTTTTTACATTCAAGAAAAAAAAATCTATTGCATTTCCAGTATTTACAGCTGTGTGCTGTGGATGGCAACATTTGTGTGAATGTGTGGAGTATCCATATTTTGGGGGAGAAGGGATGGAGGAGGGGAAGAAGACCTCACAGAGAAAATATGTATACTGGATTATACTTAGTGAGTCTAGAAATATAGACTTTGTGTCTGCTTATTTAAGTTATGGTATTTCCCCTGTCTTCTCCAAGTCCTAAAAGATGATCATTTGATTCACGGAATCACTGGGGTTTAAATGTATCTAAAACTTTCACTTTGTCCAATATAATTGTCTCGTCCTTAGGGATGGGAGACGGGGGGCAGGACTGAAAAAGGAAGTACCACACGCTCACAAAAACCTTCTGTGTGCCCAAGAGCCCAGGAAATCTGCCCCATTTGGGATCAGCGGAGAACAGAGCTGTGTTGTTGTTCTTTCCTCTATTACATCTAAACAGCAAATGTCACCCTCTTTCAAAAAATGCAGACTTTCTGCTTTCATGGGCACAACCGCAAAGTTCCCATTGCATAGAAGGCTCTAAGTGAGTGGTAGCTCAGTGGGCATTTCTCAAGACGTGCCTGTTTTGCTCTATCCAGTTTTTCGTGTCCTTTTTTTCTCTCTTTCTGACAGACAGGAAGGCAATGCCTAGAAGTTTTCGGTAAGGCAACATCTCCTTTTATTTGTAGCTACACAGACTAAAGACATGCATTTGAAACATAATGTGAAATTCTGTAAATTCAAATTATACCAAGCAGGTTGGATCCAGTCCAGACACTGGATTTTTTAATGCTTCTGTCCTGTGGTTACCAGTGCTTCAGTGTTCTTCATTATTCTGTGATTAGTATTATTGCTAGCTTTGTATTAATATTCTAGGAAGAGAGTTTTGCTGAACTGGAAATGGAGATAATCCAGTGCCAAATGGGCTCTTCCCTTCTTTGTTGTCACCACCACTATGAGTGGTCTCAGTGCACTAAGGAGTACCGTACATTGTGGTATTTTTGCTATGTGTTCTCCATAAAGTAGATTTTAAACCCTTGAGTTAAAGATCTGTCGTTTTCTCCTTTTGCTGATGATGCCCTGCACTCACTGCGAGTATGCTCACACCAGAGCTGGCTGAGTAGTAATACAGGAATCAGAGAGGCAAAGAATTTTGTTGTCTCCTTGTGTTACTCTCCCCGCGTGCTACTGATTACTGGTAATGAATTCTTCAGTTTTTCCTGTGTAGTTGAGATGGTTCATTTGGTGAATTGTTTACAACATTTACAGTTTTTGCACAGTATTGTTTCTTTACCATGACTGGATGACTAAACTTTTAAATAGGAGACTAGGAGGATAATGAAGAGTATGACTCTACTGGTAGCAAAAAAATCAGATTTGAGTCACATCTTCATGAATCTGTCTTTCATTATTTGACCAGCTGGAGTTTATATCCATCACTATTTTAGCCTCTGCTGATTTTTCACTTCATCATAATGTTTTGGTTAAATTCAAGAATCCACTTTCTGGGCCAGATTCTGCTTTCAATTATGTTAGTGTAAATCTAGAAGAACCTCACTGAAAGCCAGTAAAGTTATTTTTATTTATTCCAGGGTAACAGAAAATGGAGTCTGACCCCTCTGCATGTGCTGCTATGTCCCTTATACTCATCTTTACAATCTCTGTATTTGTTTACAGACACTTTACAATTTTCCCCGAGCCCTTATCACTTGCTCCGTGTGTGTTGTAAGGAAGGAGAGAAGGGTTCTTGCCTGATATTTTTTTCTTAGCCCTTTTATTTTCCTCTCCAGACACTATATTATGTGTTTAACTACTTAATATTATTTCCTCCCTGTCCACCCATCTGTTTATTTTAGTTGCTTCTTCCTCTTGGCTGGCTTCTGTATAGACTCTCCCCATATGCCTGCTAGGAATGTGAATGAATATGATTAACAAGCACCGAAATGCACAAATAAGATCCTACTTGAAACTCTGTTTCAGGATCTGTGTTTCGTGGAGGTTTCAGACCATATCTGTTTCTTAGCACATGAAACATACTTAGCATAGGTGTGCAGATGAGAGCTAGCCCACATGATGAGACAGTGTTTCCTTGCAACTGGTGAGTAAGTCTTGCAACGTGACGCTTTCTGCCCAATAACTATCTTCATCCATTGTGGCAAGACAGTGGCTAACAGCTCTGCGGAGAAGCATGTGCTGTGCGTTTGTGTCTGTGGAGCAGATACGCAGAGCGGAGTCCTGCCAAAGCCTCTGGAAGTGTCACATCTTACACGGGTGTTGCAACTTCCTCTGCCTCTGCATAAGCCCTACCCTGTTGAATTCTTCCAGAGCTCTGCTAGCTTTTACACATATAATTCATTCCAGTGTTACTTCTCTGCATGAAAGTACACTGTGGAACCCCTCTTGGAGAGGGCTTCCTGTTATATCAGAGATTGCAGCAGCATGACATAGACCTTACGAGTTGAGAAGCAACAGGTTGAGAGACTTAAGAAATTAAGACTGTGGGAAAAAGATGGCAAAGACAGAGGCTACCAAAGCTAAGCATATTGAGTTCTATGACTGAGAATAGGTATCGGCTAAGCAAGTTATACAAAATAAATCCTGAATCCATGCACCTTGCTTTCCGAATCCCCTGTTTAAGAAATTGTTTAGCTCGTTTTCAGTAGGGTTTTTTTTCTCAGCTGTGGGCAATAATAACACACAATCTGTCCCACAAAGAAAGTTTTCTGCCAGGTAAGGGGTGCTCCAGCTCCCAAACCAGCTGGCCTGTTCCTGTATTAATACTCAATCAGCAGACAGCTGCTGCTCATGACTCTTCTGGCCCAGGAAATGATAGTACCTGTCTTTCATACACTTTGAATTTATCCCTAACTGGCAGAATAAGTATAGAGAAAATGGGAATAATATTTGTTTGTTTTTTTACTTTGGCCAGGAAATTGAAAAGGATTCATTTTCAGTCAACCTGAAAAATCGGTTTGTACAAGCACTGCCACAAATGATCACTTCCTTGATCGCTGTCAATAATACTGGAAAACCCTTGTTACAAATAATTGTCAGTGATTATTCATCTACATTTTCATAGTAAATTCATTTGGCTGTGTTTGCATCCTCTGCGAGTCTGATTTAGTCTGACTGGCACCACTGTTTATGGAAAAAGACCTTTAAAATCAGCTGCTGCGGAGTGCTTACACTAGGAAGCCCAATCACGAGGGCCGCATCCATCCAACAGCAACACAGAAATGGTGCCAGCCAGCTCAGGACTGTTCACTGTTTGACTCTACAGCTTAAGCAGAAATCCAAAGACATAAAACGTTTGGCTACATTTGAGGGGACAGTGCATATATTTCATAAATGTAAAAGGAGGCAACTAATAAAAAACGCTATTTTCCTGAACAGAATAGGAAGTGAAATTAATTAAACATACTATTTACCTATGAATAAGTCCTATGTGTTGATCAAATTCCAGAATATGCCCAGGGAAAACTTGGCAAAAAAAGCAGAATGCAGTAGGACCTCAGTTCTCCAGCTATGTGTGAGTCTGAATAGGTGTACAGCTCTGCTGACAGGGCTCCCAGTCTGCTGCACAGTATGGACCTTAGGAAAGAAAACTTGTGTGCATCTGAGTATGTGTAACCAGTCACATATTTGGAACCCAGATTTTATAATTAATAATAAAGTCAGAGCTAAATGGTTGGTGATAAGATGCTGAAATTCAGACTAAGAAATTTGAAAACATATGGTAAGAGTTGGGTGAAATCCAATGGAATAAAGTAATAGAATTTTGTACAAAGGCCACAGAAGGGAAATGGAAAATGTGCAATGATAAATTAATGTACGGCCAAGGGTTATGTGTCCTATCCGGCAATATATACACTAGAAAGTAAAAAAGGTCAATGTGGGTAAATAAAGATGTGAAGAAGTAATTAAGGGTTGAGACACAGGCATATGTGAGGTATAAAACACCCAGGTATGAGAGAGATCTGGAAGCATTAGAGAATGAATTTCACCAAAAATTATGAGGAAAGCAAAGGTGAAAAATGAAATGAGGATCACAGAAAAGTTTAGATATATATTAAGGCATTTTTCAAGTGTCTAAGGAACAGGAGGTCAGTGAAGGAGACGGCAGCGCCTCAAAGAGAATAGAAGGGTAATTTATTGAGAGGTAGACGCTTCAGAAGAATTAAATGTTTTCTTTGATTTATTGTTCATAAAAGGAATGGGGGACATATGCCAGGAATAGACAAATACCAAAGGAAAACAGCATCATGCCAGAATAAAAAATCAAAAAATCTGAAAACTTTGGCATAGCCTCTCAGCTGGTGAAAATCTGCCAGGTTTCTTTGCCCTCAGAAGAGCCAGTTAACCCATTAGTGTGGTTAGGAAAGATTCATCACAATATTTCCCCGATCTACTTAGAATAGCGTAGAGAAGTATCCAAATATTTTCATATTTGGGTGGTGTTTTTTTTCTTTTCACTGACTTAACTGAGAGCTTGTTGCTTGTGTTTCAGAGTAGACTTTCCAGTCCCTAATCTATTCACTGCGTAAACTTATGTATAACTTGAGGATGCTAGCTACAGGTTTGCTGTATATTGCTTTCTATCATAGTTCTGCTGATAAGAGAAGTAATATATAAATAGAAAAAACCTCCATACTTACTTCAGACTTCTCCTTCACAAAAAAGGAGAGACCGTTTTGGCCAACGCCAGTGTATATGATTTATGGGGTACAGAACATGTTTTCCTTCTGGCGTTTTCAGTGCAGGGACTGACTGTGTAAGCCTGCAAGTTAGATAGTGTAACACTTCAGCTGTGAGCAGTGAGACGTGCGACGGTGGAGGAGCAAGTTAGAAGTTCTGTAAAAGAAGACTCCTGTGTGAATTTAACAATTTTTGGTAGCACATTTAATGAGTCATCATACTGACTCGTGGGACTCTGGGATTCCATAGCTTGTCAGGATCAGATACACTTCAGTACCCCTGGGAATCTAGTGGCAGAGCAGTCCTAACATAACGTTTTGCGTATGTAGTGCCATGTGTGCACCGGGAAGCGTCTTGTCTTCTTTTTTCCATCAGTCCTGCTGCTAATGCTATATGGAGATGAATCTTTTTCTTGTGACCAAAATCCTGGGTTTTTCTTCTGTTTTTCTTTGGCGTGTTCATTTTCACCAAGCTCTAAAATTAGCCTACCACTGGAAATCGTAGTGCTTATTTCTACATTTTCTTTTTATTATTTGGGTGGGTTGACTTCAGCAAAATATTTCCATTGAGCGCTAATGATTAAAATCCCGATGCCAGTGACATGTTACTGCCACATGGGAATCTATGGAAAAGCACTTTGTGTTGACACCTGGGTCAGGACTTCACAGTCACATTCACTGGGTCTGGCTTGGGAGGAGGAACTTGAGCAGGGAGGAGGAAGGGAGTCCTAGAAACCTAACGCAGTTGCTTCAAGCTCTGTTTTCCTCCCTTTAAGTACTCAGCAGGAAGACAGCAAAAGAGCTACCTTGCTTGCTTCCATTTAATAATACAAAAAAATGGTGTGAGCCTGTAAATAGAGTGAGCAGAAAAAAGTCTGTTCTGCAGGTGCGGCATTGCCAGTAACAAAATGGAAATCTACAAGCCAAATTTTTTGTGAAAACATTTTAATCGTTTTCACGCAGTTCTAAAATTAGCCCCAGTGACAGAAAACTAAACTTAGTTAATGTATTTGTAGCTGTAAGGTGCACTGATTTATTTATGAACAGTGAATATTTTATAGAGTTGAATGAGTATTGCAAAAAAAAAAGGAGATGAATATTCACTTCAGTTTTAGAAATGGGTTGTTGTGTTTATGCCTCTTCTATGATCACTTTCTATGAACCTTCTGGTGATTGAAATTCTATTCCCTTGAACTGGTATCAAACTGTACTGTCTGAGGGCATTCAAGGATAGTGAATATAAAACTCAACCTGAATGAATCACATAAGGACCTGACCACATCCATTGCAGCTAGGATAAGGCTGCATGCAAATATACAGTCACTAGATTTGAAAACATATTTTCCAGCAGAATGCTTGTTTGTTTTTTTCTATTCAAAAATGCTATTTAATCAGCATAAAGCACTTCCAGTAAGGCAGGTTTTTTTCTTAAAAAATTTCATTTCAAGAAAAAATATTTCAGTAAGGCTGAAATTTTCTGGCTTAGAGCTTCCAGAATGCAAAGTTTCATTTTGCTAAACTTTAGAATCACTTCCCATGTAGAAATATATTTCTCATATATTATCCAAATCAGTCACGCATTGCAAACAAAGCTAAATATTTTGACTGACCAAAAATAATTATTTTTACAAAAGTTATTTGATATAAACTAAAAAAAAAAAATGTTCTGCTGGAAATTTCAGATCTTTCAATTCCTTATTAATCATATTCTGACAGCATTTGTACACTTTCCAGGAACAAAAAGAAAAGGCAAAGAAAAAAATTATAATTTTTTAGGTACAGCATTGCTATTCAATGTGATGAAAACATTATCCCTATATATGATGGGCTTGTGTGTGTGCTTCCAACAAAAACCTCCCAGACAAATTTGCATGACAGGATGTCAGTCAGAACATAGTGTATTTTCTTACTAGGTCAAATATTTAAAGGCTTTTCAGATCAATAAAGTAGAGGCAAACTATACTGAAAGTACTTATAGGAAAGAACAATGTGAAGAATTGCTATGGATGCTTTTTCAATAAATTAGCCTGTCCAAGCAAAGGGCTACCAGCAAAGGAAACTTTCTGGTAACAAGCATATTGTTTCTCCAGCACAGTGCTCCCAGCAATGAAAGAATTCGTCTCACTCCAATGTTTTTCTCTCAGTGATACACATACTTTTGGATTCTGTATAAAAGGACTACCAACAGTAAAGGCAGAGAAAGCAAATGTGTGCGTTTGCCCCTACCGTGTTAGAAACAAGGCCACATATCAGCCACCCTATTTCATAGCCTAGCATGTTAGAGCAAACCTAGCTACCTACCTTTGCTGCAGCTCCGCTCTAATATACTTAGGCACAACCTGAGTTGGAGGAAGCGGGGAGATGTATGCCATTAGATCTCATGGTTCTGGCTAGCTGGCAGCCTTCAGCATGAAGACGGAGTCAATAGCTCAGGCAGTAGTGTCCAAAATGAAGAGCCTGTTATTTTGGGGTTTGTTTCTTCTCTGCTTCAGGCAAAGAAAATCTTTGCACGATCCCCCCACTGCTGTTTAACAAGGAGGATTTCTAAAATTACGTGCCAGAATCACGATATACGGGCAAGTTAAAATTGAGAGACGCACAGGGTTTGCTGTCTCTTAAGAACTATGCACACCTGCAATTTATGCATAAGGGGGAAATATTAAAGACTGCAGCCTGTCTTTAAAATTAAAAATTAAATTGAAGATCTTTGCCTTAGGGTGAGTAGTGGAAGCAGGGAATGATTCTGTATGACAAAGACATGCAGCGTGTCCCCCCGAACCCTGGAGCAGCAGCAGGAGCTGGCTGCAACATCAGCCAAGCCAAGCAGGCTTTGCTGCTTATCTCACCCCTAGAGTGTTTCTCCACCTCTGGAACATGCTGGCCCTTCAGCAAGGTGATAAGTAATCTGAGATTTCAAGCGTAATTTTTCTCAGGGCCTTTTTTTTACAGTTGTCTGTGCCACAATATTCTGTGGTGTCCCAGTAAGGATACATCACTACAAAGGGAGTAGGCTGGGCTTCCTCAGCATGGACCGTCAATTGCATCCCTGTTTATGATAAAATAGAAAAAGCACACCATGTGTTGACCTTGGCCACTAGCCTGTTAGTAAGCATAATCCAGGCAGAGACACCTTACTGGATATGATCATCAAAAAGTGGATTATGTAGCTGAACTCTGCTCCAATGCTGAAGCATTCAAAATCTATTTGGAAAAGTGTCAGCAATATAGTGTTTGTATCCATGAGAAGCCTCTGGCAGAAGCTTCTGCACAGGTTATTATGCTATCACCTGAAACCAATTGCCTGAAACAAACTGAAATAAGTTCTTCCTTAAAACACCCTACTCTGAATTCTCATTAGGTGTTGGGAGTAGTGTTCAGCTGTGTTCAGACTTCCTTACGGAAACAGAAAGATGACTTTGATTACTGGGCAGAGGGCTGCATGAGACTTTCGGCTGTTGATTTGTGGGGTTTTTTTAGCTGCCCTGCAGTAATGGAAGCCTTTCAGTTTCCTTAGAAATGACTGATAAATTCCTGTGCATCACTCTATTTAATTTCTGTAACATGTGTCCGTTTATATGACAAAAGATAAAGTTTTAATATAATGATGCATAGCTATGGTCAAGATTCTCTATTAATTAGAAATAGAAGAGAAACTAATGGCACGTTCACAACACGCAGTGAAATATGTTTAATTAACATGGAGAGGCCTCCAAAAATAGTATCTAACTGAGCTAGCTCCAAAAGCAGTAATATTGCATTTACTTGGCAAACCACTTAAGCTAATTAGCCTTGCAATGAGAGGGGGCTTAGTAGCTCAGTTATATTGTCTTTTCTCTGCAAACACGTTGCTTCTGGGGCCAAGTGAGGGACTTTACCTGGCACTGATTTGCACCCTGCAAGCCTGCTACCACCCTCCTTCTCACTTCCTGGATTATGCTGCAGGCTCCACTATAACTTTTTTTTTGGGGGGGAGGGGGGGTGAACAACCAACCACTACCGCCCCCCCCCCCCCCCAAAAAAAAGAAACCCAAGCTCAAAAGACAATCTTAGCAGTCACTAAAAAGAAACAGAGAAAAGTCAGTGTTGTGTCAGGGGCTGACCATGCCAATATCGTGAAATTCAACATGTGCTTAAATGTTCAATATATTATGGAAAAAAGCAGCTATATTTGTCTCACTCAAAAGGAAAATGAATTAATAAAGGCCGGGCAAAAAAGACATATTAGAAAAGTACCTGGAAAGAAGAACAACTGACGCACAGTCTGTATAGGAAAGGCTGAATGCTTTGTACAAAGGTGGGGAAAAAAAAGAATTGCTTGTTCAAGTGTCACACACTCCAACGGCAATAGGCATTTTGGATAAGATGAGATTTGCAGTTGCTGAGGCACTTAGCTGGCTAGCAGAAGAGTATCTCAAATAGGGCAGCGTGGGACAGCTGAAGCAAAATTCTTGGAGTGGCTTGCTTCTGGTGTCCTTAATGTACAGATCTTTCTCCAGAGAGACCCTAGAGATATTCCTAGAGCTGTGACAGCCTATCCTATGTTTGGGAATGTAGGAAGCTTTAAACCCTCAGATGATCAACAGATCAGTTTTCAGAAATGTATGCTGAGGCATTTAAAACTATCATATTCAAATATACTGTTTGGGACCCCTAATGTGTGGATTAGGGAACTTGTTTTACCATAACAACTCTGGAGCAATAATCATGAATGAACATATAATAGTAGCTGCATAACTTATGGATAAATATCTGTAATATCAATGCTTCATGGGTGATACACGTTCAGTGAAGGTGGGTTTTTTTTTTGTTTTGTTTTGTAGTGAATGTGCTGCCTGCTTTGTGTGGAAGCAAGTGACTAAAAGTTTTCATTTATAGCAGCATTCACTTTGCAAAAGTGAAGGCACTACATTTTTACAGTGATCCCAAAGGTGAGTAAGTATCATATTAGGTGGTGAGTTAAAATGTCTTTGCTTACTATCTAATAACTTTTCAAAACAAAGTAATAGGTATGGATTAAGTTTCTATATAATGTAATGTTTTGTCAAAAAGACACGGAGGTGTCACTACCTACACGATACATCAAGTGATAGAAATTGTATAGAAAGAGAGCTATGAATCCCCCAAAGCTTTTTCAGTTGTTCTCTGTTTTAAAAACCTACAGAGCAAAATAAATAAAAAATGTATTCTAGTATTATTCTATTTTTTTTAAGGAGAGAATTTGTTTTTATGCACGTGCCTTCTTTGCCAGATTTCAGCCTTGAGTAGATTCTTAAAGGCTAGTTATTTTTTTGTCATAGAAATGACGGCTGAAACTGAACCATTGCAACTCTGGTAGACAACACTATAATGAAGTGAGTAAAATACCTCTAAATACAAGAAGAACTGATTATTGTATTTATTACCTTGAGAGCAAATCCAGAAATGAAAGCAAATAGGTTTTGTTTTAAAAAATATGTGTAGATTGTTTATTTATAGTGACTTAATCTCAGAATCCCTTGTGCATGAGAGCTGCGAATCAGCTGGCCTGTGATTTGATGCCAATATTCTGAAAATTACAAACCAAAAACCAGAGCCCTGTCTCAAGTGTCCAGATCCTCAGCACAAGGTTTAAAGAATAAAACTTTTTAGAAATTGTTGCACAATAGAATGCTAGTTGTCACCACAAGTTTGGAAAAATTTCAGAGTGTCACTGGCACTTGTGAATGACTAACTGGTTGGTAGTTCTGATTTATAGACAAGGAAATAAAATTAGTGTAAGAATTTTGAAAACAGAACCCTTATGCTACCAGAAAGATAATCTGAATAAGAAGACAGATTATTTGGGTATATGAATGACAATTTTGCAGGTATTTTTGGCATACCTGTCCCAACTGTGAGCTAATTTTTAGTTTGAATAAGGACATGATCATGGGTTAATTATAATCAGCATGCTTCTCTTTTGTAAGTAGTGTCTCCTGCATGCATAATTTGCAATACAGTCCAAAAAGATTTGTTTCAGCAAATGAATTAACACACAGGGGCAATGTAACTCGGGACTCTTAAAACACAGCGACAGATAGTTTCACCAGGGTGAGCACAGGCTAACAGTATTTTACCCAGCTTCCAGCTCAAATTTTGCAGCACGTGTTGACTTTTATGCTACCCGACGTGGGCTGCTACTGATGCCAATGAGCTAGTTTGTAGCTAGCTTGTTGGGTTGGGGCAACCACCAAGCTGGAGGATAGAGAAGCACAGATGCTCCGATAGATACACTGTTAGCATGTGGAGGATTTACAGGTTAAAGTTTAGTGGCAATTATGGCAGAAACGACAGTTCCAGGTAACAGGTCTTTGCTGTGAGGAACAAAATTGCATGAAGTGATCTGCATCTCAAGCTTGTGAAAGATCTGAGGGTGGTATTGTTAAGTTGCAAGTTACTGGTGAAAGAACACTAGAGCATGTGTTAGAGAAAAATGTGGTTGCTCTTGTTTTCCTCTCCTGACTCTAGATGGCAAATCAGAAATAACGGATGATAGATACTTAAGGAGAGATTAAAATTTTCAAAATGCATTGTCAGATATTATAGTAATACTTCAGCGGCGCCTAAGATTTTCAAAATGCATTGTAAGATATTGGCCACAAGTTTCAACCTCTGGGAGTTTTAGCCAAGTGAAAGTTGAAGAATTTGGCTTTTCAGCTGCGTATCCCTACAACACACTCTCGGGTTGTATTCTTCTCTGCAAACAGCAAGAAGAAACAAAGGAACTGAAAAATGCTGAAACCTTGGCTATATCTTAAAGAGAGAGTTCATTGTTCATTTTGCAACTATCTGTTTCAGCACTAAAAAGAAAGAAGCTAGGATAACATTACATTGTTAGTTTTCTGGGTTTATAACAAAGTTTCTAAGCTATCAAAGAGTGAAGTGAATTGTATCTGAGAAAGAGGTAATGAAAGCACTGTATATAACAAGTAAACACATACCTGCTTGATAAACTCTACTTTGAGCTTTCAAAATCAGATTTTTCTTTATCAGCCTACTTAGAAACCCAAATAGCCAGAAGTTTTTAAATGATCAACAGATAGAGTTTGCCTGGGTGCTTTCTGTACTGCCACATATTACAACGGTATACTTCCTCAGCCAGCAGAGAAATTCACTACTTTTTGATTGTTTGGGTTTTTTTCCATTGTGGATGTGGATGTGAGTATTGCATAGGCTGGCGGCCCTTCCAGAGCCTGTCTATCCACCTGTACTTCAAGCTCCTTTGAAATGCACGGAATTGCGCTCTGAGATTTAAGCATACAGAAAATGGATAGCATGGAATACAAAAGGTTAAATTTTTAGCCAGTAATTACTGCTCTCTTAACATTGCCTTTTTCTTTAATCTGGTATTAATTCCATCACTAACCTTGCTCCTGAGATCACGTATTGTCAGTGTAAGACAAGAATCCCTCTTCGTCGTCTACACTGTGATCTTTGAATTAAACTATTTGAATGGGGTATGCACGAGGTATGGTTCCATAGGGTTTATTAAAGGAAATTGTCTTAGCAAATATGTCTGTTTCATTTGATTCTGAGGAATAATTGGTTAATGAGGGAATGATTACTTTGTTCAGACGTGATTACTGAAGAAATGTTTGGTCCATATGTTGCTGAATAATGGGAAATTCTCCAGTGAAAGGGGACAATGATTAGAAGAAATAAGATAGCTGGAGAATATATTCCCCAAAGTGTTACATTAGTTTTTGTTAACAAGCCAACTCTAAGGATAGTGTTTCCCTCAATAGGCATGGAAGTTCAAAATACCTAATCGGTTTAAACTATTTGTTGAAAAAGCACGAGGTAATTTTCTTTGTTTTTCTTAGATCAAAGAACTGTAGCTTCCTCTGATAAATGATGTGACTATCACAGCTGTTTCTCCCCTTTAACATAATGTTAATTTGTTATTGTTGCCTTGACGGGCATATACTAATAAAACTATACATTAAAAATTATTCCATCCCCCTCTGCTGCTTATTAGTTGCATCTTGCCATAGGAATTTAGTGTTTTGGCACTGTGAAATAAATGCAGTGTGTGTGTGTGTGCATGCATACACTCACACACGCACGTTATAGCTGGTGTGCATGGCAATGCTTATAGTTAATTAAGAATAGCGAAGCGTTTTCATTGTCCAGGGTTATTTTCAGTTCCTTATAAATTTTTCTAAATCTTACTTTAGTGCTGAAACTTGATATACTTGCTTGCAATCACAAAATGTCTTTTCTTCCACAAATAAAAGTGATATATGAAACATCTAATATATACATCTATATAGTAACTTCCTTAAAGCAACACTAGCAATCTAGCAGAAGATACTGAAAACTTCAAAACTGCCAAGTACTAAGGTTCCCGTTCAGGAATACGCTCAAATGGATATCTGACTTGAAACCAGTGGACATTCCCACAGAAGTCTATGGCAGGGAAGACAGGCAAGCAATGGCAGAAGGTCAGAAATGCTGGAGTGCCTGACTCCCACTTATTTAAACTGGAATTGATCAACTCAGTGCTGCTGAAGATGCTTTGAAGGTCTGCCAGATACCCTGAAAAGCACCTTGGAGCAAAGTGGCTTGCCCAAGGTCATACAACAAATATGTGGCCTCTTTTCTAAAGTTGGAGGCATATTAAGCAATTATTTCATAAGAAAAAATTTATAGATTTGAATTAAGGGGGTTTTAGGGCATTTTCTTTTGGTGCAGTTAACTCTTTTATCAGATCTGACTATAGACAGTGAATATCCAAAATTACACTTCATCAGATCTGCTGGAAAATTTCTTGTTTCATTTTCTGCAAGCAAAGTAGTCGCTATTTGCCAGTTAAATCCCCAGGTAGTTAGCTTTCATACAGTTGAAAATAAATGTTGTAAATGAAACATCTGTTCAACACCATTATTTTATAATAACATTAATTGGCAGATGTCTTTAGATGACAAAGCAAAGTGTATCAGTTCTGATTTGTTCTTTTCCACTGAGCTGAACTTGTGGTCATTGAAAAGTACTTACCTAAAAGACTATCTCAGCAGGAGCAATAATTCACTGAGTTTAGTAATGTGAGATTTTTCCATGCAGAAAAGTATGAATTATAAAGGCCAACTGCCCGCTGAAAAAAATGTTAATGCATTGTCCAAAAACATACTTGCGGGGAGAAAGTTACCCTCTCCATTGGCAGGACTGGTGCTTCAATCTACATATAGTTTGCACAGAAGTACTGTGCCAATTCAATTACTGTCTGATTAATGAAGTGTAGCAGGTTTATTTCAGGGGTCTAGCTAGCTATTAATTAGCATATTGGGGCCTATACTCTACTGTTTTGCCCTGATATGCTTTGAAAAATCCCAATGCAATTAAATAAACTCTAATATGCTTTAAATAGTTACTTGAGAAAACACATTCAGATTTTTTTAAAACCCTTTTGGGATTTTTAAGCACATCCAGATTTATTGTAAAGCATCTGAAGTTCTTTGTGAACACTGTTGTTGTGTCGGTTTGTGCTGTTCAGCAAAATAGCACTCCCCTTGCTTTAACGGAAGACTTGCTCTAACATGAGAAGCTGGTGTTGCTTCCTTACAACGCCTTGGAGCAAATAATGAGGATGCTGGTACCCCCAAAACCCACTGAAGTTGCTTGCACTTTTCAGCGGTCTACCTAGTCTTTGTCAGATTTCTTCGCTTCTACAGTCCTGGGGTTTTTTTCAAGGAGATCAGGGCTAACATGGGGTGGAAAACTGGAAAGCTTGTTAACATAGTGTTTGAGGCCAGGCAATGAGGAGTAGAAAACACCATGTTGCCTAAACTAGAAGTAGCTGAACTCTTTCTACCCAGGACGGTAGCACAGCGTGTTAATAAATGCGCTATATGTTCCTCAGGTCAGAGGTATTGTCTGAGCAGGCACATTTCAGCGCATACTGATCACAAGTGGGCTGGAGAGATGTTTTATTCAGAGCATTAACTATTTAGTATTCCTGCATTCCAAGAGACAGAGGAGACTGAGACCAGTTAATGGAGCAATGGAAATATTGGTTAGAGAGGTCCTTTAATTCTAGATTTTAGTAGTCCAACAACTTTAAATTCTTTCAAGGGTGTCCTGCGTGCCACAAGTGAATTACTCAGTCCTGTATCCCATGCACTACGCAGTCCAGAACTACATTTATACTCTTGCTTTCACCAGACCCTTCTTTTTTGCCCCCCCCCAAACTCTTCCTCCCACCTACTTCATCCAGACCTCAAATAGCTCTCAACTTTTAGCCTCCTATTCTCCTTCATCCTCTGGTTTAACACTTATAAACCAGCTAAATCCCTTATCCCCCTTTTTCCAACAAATATCAAATTAAAACACATTTTGCTCAGGAGGCCTTCTTTTGTTTGCTTACTCACCAGTGATGTCTGCATGCTCCATTGCCTTGTGTTTGCTTATGCCTGGGTTAAATCCTGCGCTCTTAAAGGCGCCTTTTTGCCTTCAGAGGAGTCCATGGGAGCTTCGGAATCTTCTTCAGTCACAGTGAGTCTTGGCTGGCTGTGTGCTGTACCAAGGGTTCTGCACATTTGTAATTTTGCCTACACATGAATTAAATAAACTACTCATTCTCTCAGACAAAGAAAAGATTTCAAACTGTTCTTTTGCAAAACAGGCTTGCATGAGGAGCCTCTATATTACATCTGCCACTATTCCCCCTGTAGTGCCTAAAATATATATTAGGGTAATGTTTTGTATGGAGCCACACTTGTGTATTTTAATGCGCAGTTTTGCATGGAGCAGGCAGCTGAGGGACAGCTGTTTCCTTCCAGCTCCAGTTCAACGAGAAGTTGCCGTGAGTTTGCACCAAGCTGCATATCCATGCCCTCATGCCACCCTCCCGGCATATCCTCCTACAGTGGTCTGTGGAGCCACCATCAAATAAACTTGTAGAAAGAAGGTACCGAAAGGCAGGTGCGGTTGCAGACTCAGTACGTACGCAGCCGAAAGGCAAGGTGAAGCAAAGCACGCCTGGCCTGGTAGCAGCAGATCAGCATGTGGACACCCAGGTCACGGAGCGGCACCGCAGCCTCTCCCAAAGGGCTCGTGCCACAGCGAGACAGAGACAGAGTGCCACACTGCTCTTGGCATCTTCGTTTTCTTGTCTCATCCTTCTTTTTTTTTTGGTAATTTTCACTCACGGAGTCCTTGTATATACACAGTCCTAAAATCCACCCGACAAACGCGTTTCTGTATATTTTCATAAATGATGGAGGCCTTGATCCATCAGACGACTCAAGTGCGCGCCGAACTGTGGGCACCTGCAGAGTGCTTTTGAATCAATAGAGTGATTCATGTGCTTAAATCCAGGCGCATGTTTCATTACCTGGCTGAACCATGGCCGAAAGCCATTCACTTAACATTAGGGCTGTTTTGTTTTATAAATAGCATTATTAACTTCCTGCCTTTGCTATTTGTATGCAAAATACAGTATATGTATTTTGCATAACTGAAGCTAACTACAAGGTCATAATGGTGCTTTAAATGGGTGTAAAGAGCTAAATAACCTGGGTTTAGTGATGGTTTCTATGGGTGATTCTTATCACGATTGATTGATAGATTGACAGATTGGTCTAACAGAGTGGCAGTGAGATGACATGATAGCCCAGTTCCATTACAAATAGTGCTCTCACCCGCCTTTAGCCCTATCTTTACCACACTCAAACACGCACCCTTTTTTATGAGGTGGACTTTGAAGTATCTTTCCGTAATTATTCAGAAAGGCACAATGAATGTATTATGCAACTATTCATTGCAGCAAAGTTAGCACATAATAATTTACAATTTTATGGAACTGCTAGGATTAGCTATGTATCATCTATTTTTAATACACATCATTGTGGTATGTGAGCAATAATGAATGTATTTAAATAAATCAAAAAAAACAAATGAATGCTGAGTTGTTGTCAATCACTTGCAGATGAGCCTACCCTGGTGAGAAGATATAATGGAGAATTTTCTGAGAATGATTTACAGAGTCAACCAGCATCACTCTAGAACAACTACCTTTCCAGCATAGGGCTACATGGGTAGGTAAAGTTTACTGAGAGTGGTAAATTTCACTGAGTGGCAAATATGAGGATAAATTTTTCATCTGAATTTTTTGAGTTACAGTGCAGAATGGAAAAAAAATTGGCAGAACAAAACCCCAAAAGTGGAGTCAAAAGGAAGCATAGTCAGTCTAACTTGTAACTTATAAGCACTGGAGAGCTTTGCACCTCTTATGCATTGATGTGTTGACTTACTGAGATGAAGGAAGCCCTTCTTTTTATTTCCTTCTTTTTCAGGAAAAAAAAAACTTAAGCAGCTTCATAGGAAAGAATTCCTATGCATTCAAAAATATTGCATTCTCTTTGTGAACTGCTTTTTTGCATCATACTGCTTAAGTTGCATCATAATCAGTTATCTTAAGGTAATGAGACATAAGATAATTCCTCTAAATAATGACACTCAAGAAACATAAAATATTGTACGTAATGTTCTGTAGTCCTGCAAGGCAAAATGTGCTTTTGCTCAGGGGGACAGGAAGAAGTGTATATTTTCTGGGACTGATGGCAGAGAAAACATTTCTGTCTCCCAAGCATCTGACTGCATGCCACCTACTCCACGTGTTCTGATCTCAAAGCTAAGTAGGATTAGTCTGGGTCAGTTCATGGATCAGAGCCCCAGGGAAAGCTCGAGTGCTATACACAGGAAACAATCCTGATGACCGAACTTTATTGGGCATTATTTCAGGGAACTAGCATGCCAGAATTGTGTCATGGGGCCACTCTGCTGTTAGAGGTGCTATCTTACAATGACATGTAAAGATTTTAGGATCAGTTAGGAAAAAGTGCTATGGAAATATATATATATATATGAAAAAGAGTGCATGCGTGTGTGTATATATATATATATATAAAAATAAAGTTAAGTGAGGCTAAGCCAAAATTCTGCCTCCAAGAGTTTAAAATTTCTTTTTAGTTTCAACTGGAAAAGCACTCTTCATTCCAGAACTGCCACGTAATCATGATGACCACTCTCAGAAGCATGCTAGATTTCACATCAGAAATGCGTTTCATTGGTGCTGGTTTTATTCCTTTACGCAGTTTGTTAAAGGCCCTGGTCTTGAAAACTGAGGCAGTTAAATGAACATTTTGGGTCAGAACACAAAACTACACTGAATAGCACTCTGTACTGGCCTGATCTTTCCCACACATAGATCAGACTTCGGTATTGCAACTTCTGTTTTTAAAGTACTTGCAGATAAAAATTACTATTTCACTGGAACTGCAGTACTCCTGCTGAGTATTGATGGTCAGTGCAGAAATGCCTGAAGATACAGTGCCGGTTCTCTTCTGAAATTGCGCGCTTCTGGTATGTATCTTCTGTGGAAGTAACTGGTATCATTTGCACAGAAAGGCTTAGAATGGCAATCATGAAGTGAGGGGAGAAGAAGAGGGAAGTCTGTGAGAGAAACCATACTCTGAGAAGTTGCCTACACTTATTACCAGGAAAGTTGAAAACTCTTGGGTAGATGTAAGAAAACAAAAATACCCTGAACAGAGCTGTTCTACCTCTTGTGATGAATGAGTTTGCTCCCTTCCCATGGTGTGCCATCCCATATGTATAGCACCACAACCTATTCTCTGAGAACAAAAATGAAAATGAAGTAAAAATTAGTGCTAATAATGAAGGCGTGTTTTTACAGTTTTACTTTCATTGACTAGAGCAGCAGAGTGCAACTGGAGATGTTGAAAGAAAAACTCTTCACCTGTCCTCTGCTTAATTAAAATACATTAGATACATAGATTTATTTGAGGGTTTGATGTTAAATGAAGATGAATGAAATGTTTTATGGAAGGCGATGAAACGTTATTTACTTAAATAAGCAATTCTGTTCTATCAATACTTGGGCTCATCTAGAAGAACATACCCTATTCCTACTTAGTTATGAATAGTATTTTACTGAGCCTGCCTGCAATACACTCTAACAGTAATTCTATCAGTGCTGGGAGCAGGTAAAACAAACCAAAAAAAAAGAGTATCTCTTTATGAAGGGCTATGCAAGGTATGCCATGGTAGCCAGGAGGAGTTAGGGCCCACACAGTGATCTTCACTTATTAATAAGAGCAAAGTGCATTCTGGTCCTCTCCAGCCAATATGGACTGCAGAGGGATCTGCTCTGAGGAAATCTGAGGCTTCAGCTCAAGCAGTTCATTGTGGGGCAGCTTTAGATATAGCTGCCTATAGCTGTCTACCCTTGTGCTATGCTCTAAACCCAAATAAACCTCTACCAACTGCCCATATGTTAAAATGACATGACTGAGAGTTGAATATCTGGGCAGACATTCTGCCCTCTTCACTACAGAGGGAAATTCTGCCCTCTACACCACTCATGGGAAATGCTGAAGAGCCGTTGCTTTGTTGATTGTCCTATATCTCTCCTCCTGCTAGAGTTTTCATAAAGTCCCTCTAAAATCAACTCCAGTTGTTGGCTGCAGTGAGGTTGCTATCCCATCAGATCTGTTACCATTCCTTCTTATCTGCTTCTGTGTTTTTAGACAGTTTTTACAGTGAAATCCCAGGTTGATCTTATTGCTTTCTGAATCAGTTCTGCCATTTTTCACTGAAATTCGAAATAGAGCTGCTGTTAATCATGAACATTTAAAGATGACTGGTAAATGGTTTAAGGAAATTATGTTTTCTTTTAAGTTTCTAAAAACAGAGAAAGAATGCAGAGCACATTAGTGGCTAAGGGGGTGCAGAATTTCACTCTCACAGCAAAACGAGCCAAGTTCATAGTAGTGAAAATTTGCTCTGTTGGCTCTGGTTCTGTTACCAACAAACATGCATTCTGGATCAGTTCACCCACCCTTTTGACACTATGAAAAGAATGGGATTATTTTCTTGACATTTTCTCCTAATTTTTCTAAAAGCAAAATAATAATTTGTAGCTTGTCAATCTTTGCCAAGATTCAGCCTAGAGAGAATTTTTTATAGCTGAGATATAAACCCCTGAAGTAAAAATGCAGACACAACTTTAAGTACAGTGTTGCAAATGCAGTGTTGTAATTTTATATGTTAATCTATCAATACACAGTATGTGCAAACATATGTTTATAGACAGAGAGACAAGCATGTATAAATGAGAGGATAAAAATCCCTATTTCTCATTTGGTGCTATGCAATTTCTATCAATTTAGAAATGTGTTATGATTTTATTTTAAGCTGACATACTGTAAATTGCGCTTATTTGAGAATACTTACTTAACTCCTAGGCTTTATAAGACAGAAAAGGAAGTTGTCTTTGGAAGTTCTCCAGTGACCTAAAATGAACTAATAAATAATAGAAAAATGTTGTCCATTCTCTGGTAACTTTGGACAAGTTGCCATCTTTAAAGCAACCCATAAGGATGAAGACAGTGTTTCAGTGATTAGGATTTACTATAAAATCTACTAAACACAGCAGAGGCAGCTTCTCTAGGGGCAAGCTGCACATTATGCTCATGTTACAAGAGAAATTACCAGATCTCTAGGTGAGGTATTTTAGAAATTTGGCAGATGGCTTTACTTTGTATTTGTGGCACAGAATCCTGTTCTAATTTTGTGTTTGATTGGAATATTCAACAGCTTCTGGTGCTACTAGGACTTGCTATCTGAAAGACAGAGTTTGCAAACTATAAATATGAACTTTGAAAATATATATCCTAGAGTTAGTCCAGTAGATTGTGTTTGTAACGCTCACTTATTGGCTGACTGATGCATTTTTGGCCCCAGACCAAAAACAATGGCTGTCTGGCGGAGCAGTGCCTCCTGCCGACTGGGAAGGCAGAGGGATATCGGGGCAGTGGTTAATATTGGACAGGCATTTGGTGTCACGTTCTAACAGCTACTACCAGGCTTCCCCACACACGGTCCCTCCAGCCTTGCTTTCATGCCCTTTTGGCCATATCTCCTCGGTTCTCTTTACCCTAAGCTCTTTCCCCAGCTGCTGATATGACCTGCTGGGGAAAAATTCATCTACAAGACAAGGGAGGAAAATTATGGCTACATGAGCAAGTGATTTCAGTCTCAAGCTTATTCACAGCCTGGTTGGCAACCCATCAAAGAAGGCTGCTGACCCACTCCACCCCTGTCCCCACCATAACATGAAGGGGAGCCCGGTTTCTGGGGAGAGGCATGGGACGCGCTTCCCCTCCATCTCCTCAGCTGCTCCCACTGTGCAAGTTCAATTGAGGTGGAGCTGAGCCAGCGCGGAGGCACACGTAGGTGGTAGCACCGACAACACTTGCATCAGGCCGGCCATTCCCAGCCAGCGTTGGCCAAGGAGAGGGCTGGAAAGCTGGTCTTTGTCCTCTTTCAGCTGTTACTTACCACCTTCCCCCAAGAGGTGACTGCACCAGAAGCGTTGCCTGGAGGTGTGACCTGTTTTGCATGGCCATAGCACACGAGGGCACGTCCCAGCTCACAGTTGAAACCTCAGAGCATTTTGCGACAGTGTTGGCTTAGGTCGACAAGACTTCAGCCTTAATTTGTAGCATAATGACTGACTAGTGGATACGACCATGCTCATATAAGCTCAATAAAACTTTCAGTGACCTATCCCACATCATGGTCTGCTTGGTCATACCCTTCCCCGGGCCTGAGGCCTACAGGCAGATATACAACAGAGGGATTTCCTATCTCCCCCCAAAACTGGATGCGTCAGGAGCCAACAGGCTTGTTTAATGCATTGAAAAAGAAAATATTTATTTACTTCCACTGATAATTTTAACTTTAGTTGAATGACATCTTCAAGGATTCGTTCTGAAGCAGAGCTATATGAGGGAGTTAGGCACTCCTTGTTGGCATTGCTATTTTTCACACAGAACTGGTCGCTTTCTTCAAACTCTTCCTTATCATTACACCCTGTGTGTCTCTTCCCAGAGTTTTCTCTGGTGGACTGCATGTTCCTGGTGGAAAGGACAGAGGAATTCAGAAGATGAATTTAAAAAGACCCCCTGAAGTATATTTGACACCATAACAGTGGGTTGCCATTATGGATTTGTAGATAGGTGACACTGTAGAGAATTTTTTTGCTTTCTGTGTCAGGTGAAGAGCCTCCAACTGCTAAGAAAAGACCAGAGTGCTGTGAGCAGTATCATGTTTGAATTCAGGCTTTGCGAGTCAGAGGGGAGGAGAGTAGGTAGCAGCCATTCAGCTGGCTTTGTCAGAGTGGGTTTTCTTCAGAAAGAAGGATTTAGCACTTTTGTTATCCACTGTAATTATACTGCGTACAGTCTGTCCAGCCCCTCTGTAAAAAGCGCTTTTCCTAGAAATAGTATTGAGAAGCTCTGATGTGGGCCAATTGCACTTTTTGGCAAGGGATGTTCATCTTTGGAATACTGGCAAAGACTGTCCTTTTGTACCGAATTCTGTCAATAACCAACCTTTTCTCCTCAAACCACCGGCGTACGTTGGCTCCATTTGCTTTAAATCCCTTGTTCTCAACAGGCCGTGTAATCAGAATGACAGGCTGCTCGCAGCTTCCCTGGTGCTCAGCTGCATGCAGGTCATGCCAGAGACTCCTTTCTGGAAGGATGGCTATGCACTGACGCCTGGCTACCTGTGAGGCTGAGCATCTGAATCTGCTCAGGGGCGAGGAAAGCACAGCAGCTTAGTGTTTAACACCAATAAGCGTTGAAGGAATGGGCATCTTCTTATCCTTTGCACTACTGTTTTTGAATTGGGCTTTCTTTCAGCAGCCCAGCCGAATCTTTCCTTCAGCCAACATCATCAACATTATATTATTAATAAAAACTTTAAAGCAAAGGTCAGGTATTCACTGAGCAGTAACTGGTCTGTTAAAGAAAAACAAAACACTTGTTAGCACCTGTCCTTTTGGCAAACTATGTGACTGCTTTGGCTGATGCACCAAGCAGACACACTATTATTTTATTAGCATTACAATTTGAGAGTTTATAAAAAGGCACCAGCAAATATCAAACTGGGAATTTTTGAAGAGGTGCATTTTTAAGAAAGCTAATTTACCTATTTGCATTGCTAGCTTAAAAGTTTGAGAATCATCTCATGTGTCACTTGCCTCGATGATATAAATGAATTATCATAAACAAAAGTGCCATACATCATCATTAGCGTGCAGGGGAAAGTTAGCTATTGGGTATTTATGATCAATTTGAGGAGAAGATATATAATTACTATCCATTATTGTAATAAAATGCCTAATATAAAAACCAGGAAAACCTAAACGCAATCCTCAAAAAACCATGAAAATTAGAATATTCTTCTTCCAACTACTTTGCTATTTAACACTCTTGCTTTTTAAGGGCAGATAGCTTCAATGTACTGGAGACAATAATTGAGCAATATATTGAAGCAGCTTAAAATACACTGCAAACAATATGCTTAAGTGGAAACTTTCCTTTTCTTGCTATTTAGATCTTTTCCTTGTGCAGCTTTCCTTAGCTGTTAGGGTTTTGTTTAGTTTTACTTCATTTATTGAACGTGTTTTACTGACAAAAGTTTTACTTAATTTGCATGCATTTTACCTGATGTTTTAAGTGACCTTGTCCTTCTTGAGATTGATTTTTTTTAATGGCTTTAGTTCAGAGCACCCCAGGGTGAACAGGTGACTTCAAATCCCATCACTTCCCAGTGCTCTCTATTTGAATAATGTCCGGCAAGGTTTAAGCCAGCAAAGGTGTTTAAAGTCCACACATACATTTCATTCCTTCTCTTTAATGCTATGGAAAAGTAATGAAAGTTCTTATAAGGGAAACCTAAACTAATAATAATTGATTTCCCTTTGTGAAGCATTTAGATATTTTTGCTGACCGTATTTCATTTACAGATAAAGATCTGAGCCATCACTGTGTATTTAAACGTAACTTTGGGGATGTTCAAAATCCAAACCACATGAAAATTTACTGTTTGTGCTTTACACCACTCCTAACCGTTTAATGGTTTGAACTCAGACCAACATTCAAATGCTTCCTCATTTGCAGAGTACTTTGGTGCTTTACACAGTATCAAAGGCTCCTATCAGGGTGAGGAGAAGAGATCTACAGTCTTTGAATGGGTTTTTCTCTGGAAGGTAAAAGAGAGGGAAAATGTAATGAGGAGGATAGGATGCATTTTGTTAGACCATTCAGTGTGGTCTAGTGCTGGTCACTGCTTCAGACACAGAATTTTTCAATGCTGGGGTTATTTTCCCCAAAACACACAAACTCCCTCCACAATTCCAGTAGAACTGTAAAAACAAAAAGAGTCAAATTTTAATGATGTATTGTTTTTTCTAGCCCTATTCAATGACCTGTATTTAATGACCTTTACAGTTGTTAAAGGGAAAAATGATTTCACCAACGTATTATATGCTTTACTATTCAGCTTCCCTTAGACACTCTTCTCTCAAAATACTGCAAATGTGTTTTATTTTTAAGCTACTGATACTAATTGCTTATACTACTTCTAGACTACACCTACGCTTGTAAAATAAGCAGTGCCAGGAAACATTCCCAGACCTTGAAATTGAATCATTTATTATATTAAATGTCTAGAATTATTCCTGTTTTGACTCAGGCCAACTAGCATTGTCCTAAGTAACTCTTATGCACAATATGGGAGTCTGCGCAGGCCACATATACGAACTGAATGTAATCATTTGGATGCTAAAATAATCTAATAGCATACATGCAAGCCATTTCATGCCAGTTAGCCTCAACAACGGGGCAGTCTGAGGCTGTCTAATTTAGCAGCATAGATACAGTGCTGGTACTTTCTAACACACACAGTTCCTAAAGGGCCTCATAAAGAAACTAAAAAAGAGTAAGAGAATTCAAAGTTGTTTTCCTTTCCTCTTTCCCTGTACAATTTCTCCAAAATTAATCACAGAATGTTTTAGTATAAATTTGGGACTCTTGTAAGTTTTCTACATGGAAAGACAACATTAAAAAATGAGAATTTTACACTATTGAAAACCAAGAATCACATCTGTGTATGAATGTTTCAGACCTAGCTTTCAACTTTGGAAATGCTGTGAATGTTTTATATTTGAAGTGATAACTTTTCTGTGTACTGACAAATGATTTTATCTCATGGCTAGTGGTGCTGGTGGCTGTCCCTGAGCACTGATACGACTTCATTCTCAATTAATGTGCAGATGGATAGAGTGATTAAAATAGGTCCATTGGGGAGGTAAAAAAAGGAAACAAATAAAAATAGTACTCTCTTAAAATTTACAAAACAATTTTCTCTGAGATGTATATCAAAATGTCTGAAATGTTTTGTGATATGAGAAATTTTCAGTTTTGCTTGTTTTGGCCAACCTGCTTCTCCTCCCTATATATATATTCAGTTTATGTAACTATACTCTATCTACCTCCCTACATTCCCATCTGCACTATTCTTTAAAAATTCTTCCCCTAAACTATTGTGTAGGATTTATGTTTTCTGTTAAACAGCTGCCAAGTTTCGCTCCATAGGCGGCTGCACTTCAGTGGTGGATGAAATGCTTCTTGTAAAGTTTGTAAAGCATTTTGGGCTCTTTGCAGATGGAAGAACTGACTAAATCAGTGATACGCAACTTGTGCTTCTAGAGCTGCACGTGGCTTTTTTTGGAAGGCACATATCTGATAGGAGCTGTTTTGACTTCTTCCTGTGAGGGAACAGGCAGGGTGTTTAGCTGTTCCCTTCCATCTCTCCAAGCAACCAGGAAAGTTGGCTTAGACAGTTATTTCTTTGTACTTATATGTTCAGTAGCGTTCTGTACATGGCATTTGATAAAATATGTTTCAGAGCCATGTATGTTCAAGGAAAGATATATGTGAGATATAACAAGGTAACAGAGAACTGAACATGTAGCCTATCGCAGGTTCCATCAAAATGATGATCTCAATACATTTCTTAATCCTCAACTGAAGTAATAATGCAGGCTATGGAATTACAGGAGACTATGACATCATCAAAACACCATTATGATTTCACTAGAAAGCTGAAGTTTGGGGAAATGAAATCTGAGCTGTTTCCTCAGTCTCTACTCTTATAGAAAGCCAGAACATGAGTGTGCATGATGAATGAGCAATGCAACTATCACTTTTAACAGGGAAGCTATCTTTCTAATGCCTCTGACCTATTCACTGAGCAGCTGGCAAATAGCTCTAGTAAAGTCATCCCATTCTTTTTTCCAACCAAAAAATCTATTGTGTATGCAGTCTTTCTAATGGATGGCAGAGATATGTCATTCATATCAATCGGTCTTCTGTATCTGTATGTTTTATTCAGCTCCTAAGTATTATGCTAAAATGCACTCTGATATTCATCAAGTTTTCAAACACTCCATAACAGCAACTGAAAGTGAAAAATAGCCCGGGAGTCATTACTGCCTTCCTCAATGACCTGGGAGGGGCTGATTGGCATAGTGTGACTGTGGAACTAGGACAGAATTGGAGATGTGCTTGGGAGTGGGGAACAACTTGTAGCATCAGTCTGAAAGAGGTTTATACTGTCCAGAGTAAAGGCATGCAAATGTTGATGTGGCTGCACCATCTTTTACGCATTTCTTTTTAATTGGCAGAAATACCCAGAAGAGGGTATGGTGAGGATGTTCCCTTCCATTATCATTCTGAGGCTCTTCCTTCTATCACTGCATAAGCAAATTTAATAGCTCATTATCATCATCAAGACTACTACTTCAGCTAAGCATGGCACTGTACTGCCTTTCAACTGACAGAATGATTGATGTATCTTACATTTAAAATTATAGAAAATAATCTTTTAAGTGATAATTTTGTTTAATCTAACTAGTATAAACTGGCTAGGATAACTCTGAAAAATAAACAGAGACCAGCAACACATCAAAGAAGCAAACAAACAAAACCGAAGTCTGAAAAAATAAGAGTCTAAAATTACCAAACTCTGACTGAAATGCAATGGTAGCCCTTAAAATTGTAGCCTGTATGGCTAAGCATTTCAACAGAGACTTCCTTGCTGTTTTTATTCCGTGGTACCATAACAATGCCTAAAGAACAACTAGGAATATACAGCACTGTTGCCAAGACTTACTCAAATAGCTATAAAAAGTCACTGCTCTGAAGAACACATGATCCAACAAGACAAGACTGAAAAGGAAAGACAAAAGAGATATAACACACAATAAGAATGAATATCCCCATTTCCTGATTCTCCTTTTTTTTTTTTTTCATAAGGTAGTCTCATGCAGGTTTCTTTTTTCATTTGTTTTCATCTTACTCAGTCAACGAGTGGTGGGCTCAGCACATAATTTCAATAAAATGTCCTTCCAGGCAGAAAATCATCCATTAACAATATTTTGACTACGGAAGAAAAAGAAATATTTGATCTTCTCATCAGCATAATGATAATACATCTCGTTTGCAGAGTGTAACTGTATATTATTTCCAGAAAGATCGTAGGCTGCTCTGCAAATGAGTATTTCTATTCCACAGGCACTATCTTACATTTGGAAAAGCTGAATTTCACTCCTGTTCGCTAAGCTTATGAAAAGCCTGTTCATTACTAAGCCTGAAAATAGGTTTACGCAAGGCTTACAAAGTGAGTAAGCTTTGTGTGGGTCTCTCTGTACAAGGAGAAATGTTTCATCCAGACTGCAGATAGAAGCAGAATAAAAGGAGGCAGAAGAAGGCTTATTCTTGATGATCACCTGCTAAAGATGTCATCAAAATAGTAACTTAACCTGTTCCATTTAATTTTAATAATGTTTAGGATGGCTATTTTAAAAATAGGCTTATAAAAGATTGTTGCCATTACACTTGCAGAACACTTTGAGACGTGGCCTTAATGACTACGGGAAACATCTGAGGAGAGTTTCTGTTCTGTTTGAGGGTGTGTGTCTGTGTGAGCACGTGCATCCAGATGCATCCATGTCACATGTAAAGGCATATTACAACTGTTTCAGAATTCTTCTGTCAGAATGATTTGCTAATGAAAAAATGCCACTTTTACACTAGTCATAAAAAGGCATATTTTGTTAGAAAGCCGTAACTCTTTTCCTGCATACAAAGAGACATTGAAGTTAATTAGAACCTGAAAAAGAAAGCATGTACTTAATTTATTTCAAAACAAAATCTGGGGAGAAATTTTTTTCGGAAAAGCCTGTGATTATTTTTTTTTCAATTTTTTATTCTGATTTGGATTTTTTAATGATTTTTCCTTCCTGTCAGAAACACCCATTGACTACCATATCATTTATGTGTATATCATCTTGATAGTGAGGTTGCAGTAGATCTCCAAACTTGTATATATATTTGTCTTTGTGTACTTCAGCTGACTTACTTCTTTCTTTTTTTTCCCATTTTTTTTTCTTTTTTTTTTTTTTTTGGTACTGTTTCAGGTTTTGAGTTTTTCCATTGTAACGTGCTCAGAATAACTGTACTGGGTCAGGCCAAAGGTCTTACCTAGCTCAGTATTCTGTCTCCAGCAGTGGTCATAAGCGATACAGCATTAGTGTACCAGTAGACAAATTCCTGTTAAGATCATTTGCTTGGGGTGAGAGGGGTCATAGAAGGCCATATTTTTTACTATGTAGGTACTTTTCACTATTTTTTTGGCTTTTCTTTAGAAAATACATATGTTGTAAAACCAGCTGCTTATTCCTATTATAGAAAAGGTTATATTTCTGTGAGGTGTCATGGCTAGTGACTCTAGTGTTGTGCTGCAAACATATCTTTCTCTTCTTCTTTCATAGAGAAGCATTACGAAAAATAGTGAGAAGTAAATCTGAGTGCAGCCAGTGATGGTTAGTTGGGACACAGATTACACGAAAATTCCTGCTTAATTCTATGACAGCATTTCTGAGTGAAAATATTATTTCCCTCCTTTATTCATTCATTTGTCTCTGTCTTGGGCTGCGGGGCTTTTTTCCTATTAAGTTGATGTTATTTAGGGGTAAAAATATCAGAACAGTTAGCTTTTCTACTGGAGAGTCAGGCAAGAGGGAGCATGACGTTTTTTTAGACTTACTATTTTTACTATTATGACTAGATAGATCATCAGATGTCATGGTGAGGAGTTTCTTACATACATCTAAAATAGATGAGTAAAATACTATTGATAGGAATTACAGATAGATTCTGTAAGGAAAACTGAGATGGATGTTTATTTTTATCTATGGCCTAAAATATAGAACAGTATAAATAACTGTTAAATGTCATTTAACATGTTAAATTGCTGCATTTAGCATAAGCTGACCAATATGTGTATCAAAATAATAATTAGTATTGATTAATGACTGTATTTATCTTTTTTGACCCAAATGATATTCAGGAGATCTTAAGTGAAATGTTTTGTTTGCAGTAACTACTGCTTTATTTTAAAATATGAGATATGGAGGATGCTCTATTGTAAACTAGGAAACTTCATTCTGCCTGCTGTGAGTTATGAGCGCATATCAAATTTTAATGAAAAAGGATAAATAAATTGTCTCACAGTTCACCATCATCTACTATATCACTCAGTTCATCCCATATAATATGTAATAAACTGAATGCTTCAATTTTTGCTTTATGTGACCATTTACAACCAGTACTATTGCCTGAGAAATTGTCATCCTGCAGTAGTTCACATAACCAGTGAGCAGACTAAGGTTCCATGCTGTACATCTTGACTGAAGAACACATGCTTTTCAATAATCTTTAATAAAAGCTAAGACTGACAAAATGCTGAGATATATCAATTAAAGTATATTAGCAGTAATGTAGGACCTTATTCCTTAGCTCTGGTCTTGACATCTTCAGGATTTAAATTTCAAAAGAAAAAGAGAAGGAAAAAACCCCAAAAAAGGAGAAGACAGTAAAATAGTCTGTGCAATGGTTGTTCTATTCATTCACTGTGTTGCCTGATTAGTTCTTCTATTCATTCTTAATGTCCTTACCCTTCTAAGAAGAGAGATATAACATTTAAAAAAAATCTGTAGAAATAGTCTGAGCATCTATTTCATTAAGAAAGCCCCTGGACGTATGCTGATAAATTCCAAAGAAATTAGAGAAAGCAAACTGACAAAGCAGTTGGGAGGCTAGGCTTATTTTAAAAGCTCTGATTGCAGCAGGAAGAATTTTTTGAAAAAAATCTTTATTTTCAACCATCTTTATATTCATCATATTATTGTACATTGTTCGTCTTTGTGAGATTACAAAAAGAAATGTCACTGTACTGTTAGTAGTCATTAAAGAAGCTGAAGTAAATTTATTTCTCTGATACCCACCGCCCAGATAATGAAAGTTAGGAGCACCAGAAGTCCCACTGAAGTTTACCGGATTTGAGTTAAGTGTCCTTTTCCCTAATGAGGACTTTCAAGTAGTTTTCTTAATAATTTCATATGTTACGCAAGAAACCTACTGCAATTCTTATTTAATAATGACATGAAAAATTATTTCTCCCGGAAAGAAACATATATTAAACAGACCTGCTTTGCAGGGATTTTTTACCCTACTCTTGCTAGTAGTTCCTATGGGAGCAAAAATGAACACAGTCATGAACATGGTTTAGGTCCTTCCACTTCAGACAATCTATGTAGGACTAGATGGAAGAAGCATTCCAGAAGGAACCTTTGATGAGATGGGAGAAAAGTTCTTGATATTTTTCATTTCCTGCAGAGCAGCTGTTTGTCACATACCTTTCACTATTTGATACGAACAAATGCTGAAGACACCATGAATAAGTAAAAAAATCGTGTACTAGATGGGTTCCTGAGCCATTAGCAATTATATTTTTTTTAACAAAACATTAGCACCTGCTGTTTTAGAATCATTCCTGAGAAGAGGAATATTCACTGTAGTTCAGTTCTAAAAAGATATTTTTACATTATGGCTGCTAATGCAAAAAGGAAAGGTGCAGAATAGAATGTATTTCAAGATCTTTCCTTAGTGTGAGATGACTGATGTACTGTAAATGAAAGTTAAGGGGTTTTTAACGTTCTCTTGTGATTACCAGATTCCCCAGACAAAGTATGAAGATAATTCCATGGTAGCTCCAGAGATCTGAAAGCTTGGGGTTTTGCGTTTATTTCAAAACAGGGCCACTAGTTCATTTTTTAAAATAAATGAATTCTTAGGACAAGATATCTACCTACGTTTAGCCTGGCTCCTGAGGAAGTGAGACTTACACAGTATAACTTAAACCTCTCTGTGTATGTATGCATCTATCTCAATACTTTTTTTTACCTGCTGGCCAATTTTAACAAAATTTGACAGCTGGATAGCTGTGAATTCCCTTTGTTAGTGTCCTCACTGAGAAAGAGACTGAATCTCGTGATCAATCTTTATTAAATACCAGAGGGGCCATGCCAGAATGCACAACCGTGATTCTCCACATTAGGGAAAATTTAGTGAAATCTTTCACATAATAAAAGCATAGAAGTCCAAAGCTCGCAATGTGGAGACTAGCATTTATTAGCTCTGCTGCTTATGTTGCTATGCATGTATAACACATTTATTACGGATTTCCTTAATTTTGATGACTTTTTAATGTTTCAAAATATTTCCTAGAACTGTATGTCTAAATACTAATAAGACTCAAGTGAACACACTACTCACTGAAGCTAATGGGAGATAAATGGTGTCTGGGTCTCCTAACATAGAAAAGATTCTTCCTGTTTATTAGTGATTCCATAATATTGAAATGACTTGTACCTAGATGGGAGAAAATCCATTGTGAGAGGCCATGTTTCTACATTCATGAACTGCATATCAACAGCTCATAGTTTTATTAAATGTGTTCATTATTCTAAATCACACAACAGATCAATTTGCTGAATAATACTTGCTGCTTATGTTGGTCAAGAAGACTAAGTAGCAAAAGGTTTGTATGAAAAATTGGAGCTGTGCTGGCTGACGTTCAATCTGTGGTTCTAATACCACAGCTGCAAACACTGAAAGATTGCCTCCTTAGACGGTTCTTCCATGCTAGTGTAAAATATGGTGTTTCCAAAAATATTCTCAATAGTCAGTTCATTTATTAGTGTATTAGAAAAACGTGATTGAAAAGGGTTGTGAACTCCATCTGGTTGCTCCATAGTCCCATTGACTCTATTGGACTTTATCTTGAGGTTTTCTTCTGCTCCAGCACTAGCTTTTAAAATTCCAGCAACTCAGGTGGCTAACCATATGTGTTCTTAATGAGGCAGGGAGTTAATTACCCATTTAATTTCTTTTAAAAATTCCCTTGCTTTCAGTGAAGAAGCTTCCTTGAAACAATTCTATATCCTTGCATGTCCTGTAGCTCTTTATTAGTGATCGATATTTTGTGTTGGGCATTTCTGAGACTGACATGCAGAAATTGGCAGGAATGTAGTTGCACATCTTCCTTCAGAGGTTTCAAAGACTTGCACTGAAAACTTTCATGACCCTATAGCAACAGAGGAACTGTTACCCAGAGAAACTGATTATCCAAAGAAAAATTGCAGAGGAGTCCAGTAAAGAACGTAGTTTTCAGTAGATTTTTAGTTTCACTTAAAAGATCTTGAAAGCATTTTCTTCTAGTGATGCCCTTGCCGTATTACTTCATGGAAGCAGTCTAAAAGCTGGTTTCAAGCGATTTTCTTTAAACATGAGAGCATCAAATTTCCCAGAGTGTCCTGGGACAGATTTCAAATGTTTAAATGAAGGCAATGAAAATTCGAGCATCCCAATCTTGGCTACTCACTCTTATAACCTCTATCACCAATAGGACAAAGTAACTGCTTCCAGAAAATGAGTTAATAGAATCATAGAATAGTTTGGATTGGAAGGGACCTTTAAAGGTCATCTAGTCCAACCCCCCTGCAAGGAGCAGGGACATCTTCAACTAGATCAGGTTGTGCAGAGCTGCATCCAACCTGATCTTGAACATTTCCAGAGATGGGGCATCTACCACCTCTTTGGGAAACCTGTTCCGCTGTTTCACCACCCTCATTGTAAAAACATCTTCCTTCTGTCTAGTCTAAATCTACCTTCTTTTAGTTTAAAACCGTTACCCTTTGTCCTATCACAACAGGCCCTGATAAAATATTTGTCCCCATTTTTCTTATAAGCCCCCTTTAAGTGCTGAAATGCCGCAATAAGGTTTCCCCAGAGCCTTCTCCAGGATGAACAACCCCAACTCTCTCAGCCTGTCTTTCATGGGAGAGATGCTCCAGCCCTCTCATTATCTTTGTGGTCCTCCACTGGACTCTCTCCAACAGGTCTATGTCCTTATGTTGGGAGCTGCAGAGCTGGACGCAGTACTCCAGGTGGGTTCTCACAAGAGCAGAGTAGAGGGGCAGAATCACCTTCCTCAACCTGCTGGCCACGTTTCTTTTGATGCAGCCCAGGATACAGATGGTTTTCTGGGCTGAATTAGCTGATGTGTCTTAGATTCGACTTTCTGATAATTTAATCATTTTTCAGAAGGGCCTCTTTCCCACCACTGCCTATAGAGGTAACTTCCGTAGTCTTCCAGGTTTAACTCCTGGGCAGCTGAAGTTCGGTAAAGCAAATGCTATTGCTCACATGTAAGTATTTTCAAGATTTTGGAATTATTTCTCTTCCGTCTCTGGCACTATGAAGTGAGAAAGAGAATAATAATAATAATAATAATAATAATAATAATAATAATAATAATAATAATAATATGTGCAGCCTTAAGAAAAATGGAATAGTGTTCCTAGTATTAGTCACAATCTCTATTAAGGGTCATATTGCAGGACTTAATAAGACAATAAGCCAGTAGCCAATGTTCTGCATAAATAATGAGCCAAATCAAAATCAGTCATGCATCTAATTGGGACATTTGTACTACACTGCTTGAGGCATAGAATACTTTTCTATGCTAGATATGTGCTTGGCAAAATTAATCAGATAATCAACTCTCAGTCTCATCTCCATTTTCTGAAATTCTTTGTGGCACTAGATATGGGTAAGATAGTATTTCTGCTGACGGTGGTCTTTAACAGGTTTTAAAAAAAAAGAAGATAGCTGTGTCATTCAAGACAATAAATAGCTGTAAAGGGAATTTTTTAAATATTATTACTCTTTAAAAAGTATTGAAGCCTACAGGGAAAGAACCAGACTGGTGACCCAGGTTCTCTTTCCAGCTCTTCAGATAACCTGATGGTTGGCCATAGTTTTATTTTTGCCCTTTTTTGTGCCTCAGTCTCCTCCTTTCTAAAATCAAAGTAATGAGAAAGTATTCCTTTCTGCGTTACTTTGAGGCCCGCTGACAAAGCCATTTCATAAAACCAAGAGATTGTTTTCAAAATATAGCTTACATTGAGAACTCAATAAATGATTAGAAAAGCCTAGGAATGTAACTAAAATCCTATCAGGATCAAGCTTCAGACCTGGTTAGGGAAAAATGGTGTAAACAGTAACAAAAAGTAAGTTAGAGTGTTTTAGGAAGATTAGATAGTAATTCTCATCCTTAAACTAACAATCCACTGTGAGGAAAGAAATTATTTTCACATCCCATACCTGAGACGACCAGAGGCCCAATTGAACCCCAGGACAGATTCACCCAGCTCACCTATGATCACTTGAATTATTCAGTGGCTCTTTTCCATGGCGCCTTCTCTCTTCTGGGCCCCACTGACAGAAAGGAAGTGTGGACCCATCATGTAGCAGAACAACACCCTGAGATTTTTTGGACCCTATAGCAGCTCATGTGGCAAGGACATATTTCATGACTTACAGAAGACCCCTTCCTTGTGTTCAGGGGACAGCAGGACCTGGTCATCTGACAGGACAGGACAGGAAATATGTGATGGGCAAAAAAGCCTGTTGATAATATGGCAGGCAAAAGGACAAACATGTGAGAGGAGGAACCACAATGTATATTCCTCAAGAGATGTTGTGGCAAGGTCCACGGAGCTGTACAAGCTCTGCTGTCCTAAACTATAAAAACATGGTTGTAGAGAAGATCCTTTATACAGTCTTTATCTTTGCATTCATAGAATCATAGAATCATAGAATTGCCTAGGTTGGAAGGGACCTTTCAGATCATCTAGTCCAACCATCAACCTAACACTGACAAAAAACATCACTAAACCATAGCTCTAAGCACTGTGTCTACCCATCTTTTAAATTCCTCCAGGGATGGTGCCTCAACCACTTCCCTGGGCAGCCTGTTCCAATGCTTAATAGCCCTTTCAGTGTAAAACTTTTTCCAAATATCCAGTCTAAACCTCCCTTGGTGCAACTTGAGGCTGTTTCCTCTTGTCCTATCACCTGTTACTTGGGAGAAGAGACCGACCCCCACCTTGCTACAGCCTCCTTTCAGGTAGTTGCAGAGAGCGATAAGGTCTCCCCTCAGCCTCCTTTTCTCCAGGTTAAACAATCCCGGCTCCCTCAGCTGTTCCTCATAAGGCTTGTGCTCCAGGCCCCTCACCAGCTTCGTTGTCCTTCTCTGGACCCACTCCAGCACCTCAATGTCTTTTTTGTGGTGAGGGGCCCATGTCTATGTTTATTCCAGAAACAGAACGGATTATTTTTTTATTTTTTTTAAACTCAGGAAGGAAAATGTATTGTGTCCAGAAGAATATTTTCAGGGAACTGGACTTCAAGATTCACTAAAGAAGAAAAGATACTGAAGAGATTTTATTTCTGAAAATTAATATGCATTCACTATGTCTAAGTTAGGCATTAGTTATTTAGTTTTGTTTAGCCTGATAGTAATAGTACAGTAACAAAGAGCTCTGAATAAATATCAGTTTGCTGCAGTGCTAATGAGAAGCCTTTGGGGGCAGATTTTCAGCCAAGTGTCTCTCAGCCCAATTGAAATGAAAAAGTACACAGTCTTTCAAAGTGGCTGTTTTGGTGCTTGATTATGTGGGAGAATTTAGTGGATCTCTCTCTAAATTATACAAACTTTTAACAGGACAAGAAGATCATGAGAGCCAGCTACATGTCCTTTCCTGGCATAGGTTTTGTGTGCTTACGCTAGCCCTGTCTTTCAGGAAAGCTCTAATAATTCCCCGTGCATATGCTTTCAGCCCCAGAAGAGGTATAAACACATCTTGGTATAGGCCATCGCCGAGGTTTTTATGGTTAAGGTCAAGATGAATATAACAAGCTGTAACCAAACTTTCATTCACATTGCTGTTGACTGAAACCCCTTCTGAGGTTGTAAAAAAGTTTGATTAACTTTCTCAAGTTTGCTATTTTTCATGCCTGTCTGCCTCCGTAGTAGAGCAGATAAATCTCTACAATGGAAAACTGACATATTACAAGAGGCTATTCTTGCTGTGTTTCTGATTCAGCTGGCATGACTATCACTCAGTCATGTTTAAATGCCAGGTTGTAACGCCTTTAAAGTAGTGGCTTGGGGAAATCAGGCTGTCCACAAAATCCCCTTATATTATACGTAGCCACTGACAATTAAACAGTTAAAACTGAGGCCAGCCTAGAGAGAGAAACAGAATGTTCCCCATAGCAGGTTAGTTGCTCAGTAGTCTTGCCCCTGAGCCAGGACAGGTTGGGGACCACCTAATTTCAAAGAAACACTTTGGCAAAACATCCTGTTTTGAATGCTCACCAGAATCAAAGTCGTACACGTCTCAGTTTCATCCAGCTCAGCTATGATCTGCCTGAGAAATAACGTTAACTGAATTTAAGAGAGATACAACAAAAATGCTACGGGGGTCCAGCAATTGCACAGCTAGCTTTGCATTAAACTAGAAACTTTAAAATAAGGTGGTTATTTCCCGCCAAAGTTCTAGGCTTTAGTTTATCAAACCTGATATATTTTGAATGTAAGAGATCAGAACTGGGTAGTTAATAAGAATTTTCCTTTTCTGAGCAGGACAAAAATTTACAGATATAAATCCATCAGAGAGGTCATCTGTGTTTCGCAAAAATAAGATGAAAAAGCTTAGAGAATTGATATAAAAATGACAGACCGGGGAAGGATGCGAATTCCGTTGCATTTCCACACAAAAGATCTAGAACTAAATAACTTGCATAAAAATGGTGAACTCCTTAGGGTCATACCTGTGATTAATTTGACTCTTAGTCAGTAAATCCAGGCTGAAGAGAAAGTCTGTCTAAAAGCAATTAATCAAGTGCTCAAGATTAACACAAACAGTGTGTCTGAAGGGTGGGAAATTGTAATATTAAAACATGTTGGTCTTTGTAACTAAAATTTTTTCTGGAGAACTCAAAAGAAGTCTCAGAAGTGACTCAAGTCAGAGAAAAAAAAGTGAAAAGTTGAGCTACCTCTTTGTTTAAATTCCAGTGGTCAAGCACTAGTCTTTTTGGGTTTGACTCTCACCTAACGCAAGTTTTATAGAAGTGTATTTTCACTGACTTCATTGTTGCTCCAAGTTGCTCTTTGAAATGAGTAAGATCAGAATTAAATGATATTCAAAGTTCCATCAGTACTGTACACCTGTGCTGTTCATAAATAAATACTAAAACATCCCAAACATAATGATGTATACCAGTTTATGACCATTACTGTAGAATTTTTTTTTCAAGGGTATAACAGAGTTTTTCATTTTTCTGATGCTATCACCACATTTATGTCAGGAACAAGAAAGTTTCTATTGCTGTGTTAAGTCTTCAAATGCTTCAGGTTGAATTTCAAGTATGTCCTGGAGCCAGTACCGTTGTACTTAGTGAATATGGTTTTCTTTCTTTCTCTGTCCAACCATAAATATTATATCCAGAAGTCTGTTTTTGTTGTAAGCTTTAAAACTTGTAAGTTTTACCTCAGATGATCACAGGGTTTTTTAACAAGCTCTGTAATACTATCGAAAGTAAATCCAACACCATTGTCACTTTGGAGGATTAAAAAGTAATAACCTATGGCACCTGAAGCCCTGGTCAGTTCTGCTTCTTGCTACAGACCCCTGAGTTTTCCCCAAAAGTTTACATGCTGTTGGAAACAAGTAGTGAACATGACTAGTGAACAAAAAGAATGCAGGGTAACAATGAAAGTATTTTGATTAGCATCATAAGTACCCACAATTTAGCAGTATACTGACCATTTCTCTTTGTTTTGGAAATCTCATGTGGAAAGCAGATTAATTTTGTGGGTATATATATATAAGACGTATTATATACATCTTATACGTTAAGACGTATTTTCCCTGTGGCTTAGGGATAGTATGGGGGAAAGTACAAAAGCGAATGAAAATTGTACAGAAGGGTAGTAATGGCTGCTGTCTTTTGGAAAGCATGATGCTCTCCGCAAAAAGCTCTGAGATAAAAAAAATACAGGTAAGGTGAGGGAGATAAGCCTGTAAGGTGTTTAAATTGAAGGCATTTTGTGAGTGATGACATGGAAAAATGTTCATTACCAGCGCAGAACCCATCAAGGGTGATAAAAGGCTCAAACCAGACATTCAGGACCCTGATCTTCTGTATCTGAAACAAAGACAGCAGATTGCCAAATTAGAAAAAAAGTTTGCAATGCTTTCAATGTAACATTATGTAAGGAGAGGGGGCTAGATGACAATTTTAGTTGCATAAACAAATGGAAAGGCATCGTTCTGTATTGCCCAGGAAGGAGCAAGAAAAATAAATATTTGCTGGTTTTCCATCTCGAATGTGTATTTAGAATGACACTGGTTTCAGAGTAAAAATGTTAACTGTATTACAGCCCCCGTGAGCCATCTTAAGGATCATCCATCTCTTATTTTGACAAAATTATTTTTGATCTTAGCCTTTTAGATTTAGGATGACCTTTTGATTTCAAGGATTTGGAAAGTTCCCACAGACTCTCTCTGGACAACTCTGTATTACTTTGCAAATTCTTTCCTCACTGGGTCATATCTACATGGCCTATGGCAACACAGCTTTGACTTACGATGTCACTTATGCTTTATACCCTAAAAGTGCTCACAGGAACCCCATGCTCTTGCAACTTGACTAATCTTTTGAACACTTACTTTTTTAACATTGTCAGACGAAGGAGAGAGGGAGTATTTAACTAAAACTAAACTGCATGTTAATACATTTTTTAATAAGTTTTTCTTTTGGAAAAGAAAAAAAACAAACTTGAAGAATCTAAGAAAGTAATATATACTTAGTTCACAAAAACATTCTTACCTTTGATCATCAATGTGTAAATGAAAAAAACATGCTGCACAGTTACACTTTTCTTCACTTTAGAGGTCAGAGAGGGTAGGAAAACTGCTTTTTCATTTAATTGCATATAAACATGTCCCCAGCCACTGCTTAAGCCAAATCGTACACAGAATGTTAAACTACTGCATGTGAAGTTAGCAGCAAATTAATATTTCATGAAAATCCTGCATTAACCCCTTGATCCTGACCTTCAGGTTTAATAGGGAACTGGAACAAAGATGTAGACCAAAGGCTTCAGTGCTGCAATAACAACAAAGAACACTACTTCTAGAGCTTATCCCTTTCCTCTCTGTCCAAAATATCCATGAAGTTTTAACACAGCTCTAGATATTTCTTCTTGGCTCCAAAATTCTGGCTGCCCCACAGGAGAGGAGAGTAGCTTTCATTTACCCATTTCATTTACCTATTTACCTTGCATCTTAAAGAAGTATAAATTTCAGAAAGCACAAAATTGTTTCCTGGCTTGCATATCTCTCTGCTAGGCTTTGGCCAGCAGTTGTACATACTCATAGGTCTGAAGATATGGACACACGTCTTTGTTGGTCTTGTCCTGGGGCATCGTCTTTCCCTGTGGCAGTGTGATATCAAGCACTGCTCATCGGTATTCCCTATGTCTAGCAAGTGATTTTGCTGAACATACTAATCTCTCTCTTAGAGTCATCCATCACAGTTTGCTGCTCTCGGAGGCATACCTCAGTGACAAGGCACATGCTCGTCCACTGGCTGAGTTGTCATGGTTGTGTTTTATGACAATCCTGTGAGTGTGCAGGAGCTGTAGATATGGTGTGGACCAGTCAGAATATGATGCAGGTAGAGGCACTGCACCTGAAGAAGGGTGCTTATTGCTGGAGATCAAGCCTAGCAGTAGGAAGAGCTTTGTAAAGGGCAGATGATGGATGTTGTTGATCCCCATTTCTCAAAACAAACCTAAAGGACAGAGAAGGACAAAAACAATGTGTGGCAGTTTCAGTGCTGGCCCAGGGTTCCTTGAAGAATGTATTTGCCACAGTACTCCTCAAAAAATTTTTCCTGTTCCAATGGGACTCTTCTTCTTTTCTATATGTTACCTGATCCCTGGCTCTCCAGATAATGTAAAAAGAAGGCATGGTAACTCCCACATTTTGTCCAGCACTTGGCGTTCAGGAAAATACAGCCCCCAGTAGAGAAAAAATTGGTCAGACCATTTGTCTTTTCCATATGCCTGTTGTTGTTAGGACCCCCTGTTGTACCAAAACTGGCACATAGATTCAGAATTGATAAATGTATTGCAAATCTTCCACTAAAAGGGCTTAAGCACCTGCACTTTCAAAATAAATCAATCTATCAATCACTAGCCCTGCTGCAGGTACAGAAATCCTCTGGAGTGGGAGGAAATATGGATTGATGCTGTGTTGTCTGATTCAGTCTGTCAGGAACCAGTAGTTCTAAGAATCACAACTTTCCCCTTTATTGTCACAGGCATTATTTCCGAAACTTCATGATAGCAAATTTAAACATTAACTATGTCTCTGCTAAACATTTTAGTACACTCATAAAGTCTGAGTGCCCGGTCACGGTGGTTACAGGCACTGCAGCAGGAGGCACTCGGGTGTTTAGCACTGCTAGAGGGCAACCAGGTGCAGAACACAGAACTGAAAGAGGTTCTCCACCTTGATGCAGAAATCTTTCTGGGTTATATTTTAGT
Source organism: Chroicocephalus ridibundus (assembly GCF_963924245.1). Classification (NCBI taxonomy): domain Eukaryota; kingdom Metazoa; phylum Chordata; class Aves; order Charadriiformes; family Laridae; genus Chroicocephalus; species Chroicocephalus ridibundus. The sequence continues at coordinate 71,598,311 of NC_086284.1, read as the reverse complement.
AGTAAAGACGTCCTTTCACAAATCTTCCTTTGAAGAATTCAAACCATTCCATTGGTAATATAAATGAAAAAAACAGATACGGGACTCGCTTATACTTTCAATCTCCACAGTAGCGCATGTTTCAATTAAAAGTAAAATTATTACATTCTTTAGTTTGTGCAATTTTTTGATAGAATAGTACATTTATATGTTAATTTTGCTAAGATCAACTTTATTTATCTACAGGAAGCTATTCCAAGATTGTTGTACATTTTCTTCGCTTCTGAAATGTTATCACATTTAATTGCCTGATCTTATTTGGGTTGCAATCATAGTCATTAATTAGCAGGAAGGTGAGGGACAGCATCATATCTAACTATCTGTTATGGCTGCTTTAATGAGGAAAATACCTGCCATCATTTTAAAGGCATCCTGTATACTTCACAAATACAGCTTGCTGTAGCATTCTCATTTAGACTGTGAACATCAAAGGAAATTGATGTCAGGTGTGAACAGAAGCTGTTGAATCTATCTGTTGAGGAAGCTGAGTGGTATGTCTGGATGGGAGAGATGAAGGGCAGCTTAAAACATTAACAAAACTACAGGTAATTAGTGTAAACTTTCAAGGGTAAGGTATGCTTGAGGAATAAAAATGTTGTTTATAGCTATTCCCTGTAGTGCCACTATCGCTAAGGGTCTGTCAATGTTTTCATTTATAAAGCTCTATTTTTATAGGATTGTGCACAAGTAATAAAAAATGTGCTTGGGGCTAGAAGTTGACAATTTAAAGAAAAATAAATTGGTTTTGTTGTTTTGGTGGGGTTTTTTTAAAATTATATGAGTATATGAATAATAGAAGTTTATCTGTTTTGAATGGTTGTTTTCCTTTATATAATTCAGCTGTTGGTTTAAAATCAAATTAATGAAATTTGGCAAGCAATTAGTTCTTAGCATGGACTAATCAGTGTTGGAATTCTTGGGGAAAAAATAAATAAAGCAAGATTATTTAGTGTTTCACAGGCAAAATTATACCTTTCAAAGGGAATCATAAAGAATTCAACGCATCTGTAGAGTACGTTGAATGAATATTTTCATTCCAAGGGAAGTGTTACAGTACATTACCTGAAAAAACAGCTTTAAGAAATACCAAAATATAAACAAGTGTGGTCAGTTATAAAGATGTTGTAAGTTTACTGTGCACTATCAGGCTTGCCGACTGGCTGCTAATGATGTTGTCATATCTCCTCTCAATAATTCTCCATAAATAGAATACAGTGTCAACCTTCTTGGGCTGTTGATATCCTCAGGCTCATACATGCTTAAGAGAGACACAAAGTAATTTCCTAGAAAAGAAAAAAAATAGGTGCCTTTTGACTCTTACCATGCAATTATAGCTGAATATTGTTTCATTGTAATTTCATATTGGACTCTTTACTTGTAAGGAATAATTTTTTTTTCCTCATCACATTACAACAATAAGAGCAGTGAAATAATGGTTGGATATTTGTGAAAGGGATCCTTTTAAATGGAAGTTTAAGGGCCAAATGTGCCATGGGTTGCATGAGTGCATATCTAGAATAGTACTTACTTCTCATACAAGTTTTTTCACTTTCCAAGATCTCTGCTTTCAGAGAAGAGTCAAGTATCATTACTGTCTTATACAGATGAGGGAACTGAAGGCAAGTAAACAGTTGGCTCAAATGCCTCTCAGCAGAGCAATGCTAGAAAGGGACTGGAAGTCAAGTCTCTTGAAGACCATCTTAGTGCTTTGCCCACTGTATGAATATGTCTCTGCTATATGTTGAAGTCTTGGAAAATAATGGCCCAAACTCTATCTCAAAAGTTGGTATATACTCCAAAATCAAGTCCTTTAAGCTTAGCAAATATTTTAAAGAGTTTTATCAAATCCCTAAAATACAGTCTGGATAAAAATATGTCTCTTTTTTTTTTTTTTTTAATGGTGGAATCCATTGTTTCATCCGTATGTATATATATGGTGTGTTCCTTACTCCTCAAAGATCATAGTTTTAAACTCACAGTGCATAAGCACTGTGGAAGAGGTAACACTGTAGTCACAAAACTTTGCTGCGGCAGCTTCTGATAAGAGATGACTTTTTAGAATTAGAAAGTGCATTGATTTTGAACTATGAACTTTTGTAACGATTACTACAGCTGCAATTTATGTGGGAACACATTAGTACTTTCCCGCTACTCAACCAGTTTCTGGACCTACAATCATGAATCTGAGTACGTATGCCCAAAAGGCAGGATCATGGTCACCTAACCCAATCACCTGCATAGCATAGGCTAGAAAATATCCTAATCAATTCATTGTCTTTAAAAACAGAGCATCTTCTAGAAACATCCAAACACAAGCCACCATTTTTCTCTGTAATTTCATGACTTTTCAGGAGAGAGAGTGAAATTGTCCTTGTCACACCACACCTCAGGAGCCTCGACAGGCCCAGAGTCAGTGCAACTAAGATCCCTTCATCTAACTAGAAGGGCCTCTGTCAGGAAAACTGACTGGGAATTACCAATCTGGATCCTGATACTAATTTTATAATAAAGCCAGTCTGTGAATCAAGACCTTCTGATCTTCAGCGTGCTCATACATATATTAGTTTTCTTTTTTTTTTTCCTCTCTCTTAAGCTCACCATCCACTGCCCTTATATAAAAGGGCTGAATTCTGCCCTTAGATCCCTGACTTCAATTGAATTTTGGTTTAAAGGCTGAAGGAAAATTTGGCACAAAAGATCCCATATATTCACACTTTCTTTTTATGAACATGAAGCTATGTTTGGGTGCAATAAACACCTGTCATCTTAAATAGTAATGAATGTACTGCATTCTGCTTATGTGGGGTTTTTTTTTAGGATAAAAGTGCTTTAATTTCTAGTTAAGTGCAAAGCCACAGTGAAGGAACAAACATTTCAGAAAAGATGTTGTAAGGAGGACTGCAAGTAAATCCAAATGAATAAAGTACAAAATATTCTATTTTATATAAAAAGACACAATAGTGCTGTTGTAATTCAGATGACCTTGAAACAGATATGACACAGCCATTTTGTTTAACAATGATATGCCTAATATTAATAGGGAGATGACAAAAACTATTTTCGACCGTTCCCAATGACTGACAGGTAGCGACATCCTATGAAAAGCTTGAGCAGAACTCTTTCACCATTTCAACAATTATCTCTTTTCTCTCAGAAGTTAAACAATAGATGAGACCTCCTAATGGCTTTCCATGTGTTCATCACAGCTACCTGCGTGAATTTGCAGTAATTAAGCAATCTGAAACACTGACTGACCCAGAGAGAAAGCTATTCCATACCGGTGGTGTCCTTGAAATGTCTTCATCATCAAGCGGTCTCTTCTCTTCATCTCAGTGAAAGCTAATGTCAGCACTACTGTGTAGCAACCCTTCCCCTAAATAGCTATTGAAATCTTATAAGGATGCTTTTTTATTATTTAAAAAAAAAAAAAGGGAAAAAATTAAAAAGAGAAAAATCCCACCAGCAAAGCCATGTGGGCAGAGAAATGGCCCTGTGAAAATATTTCTGCTGTCAGGAGGGAGGGAAAGGGGGCTTAGTGGGGATAAAAACAGTCTTTTTTTTTTTAAGGTCAAAAATATAATTAGCATTTGAAAGGATGTGAAGATGCACTACCTCAGGGACCACAATGGCCAAATTTGTGCCATTTAATGTCAACAGCCACTGGAGTTGTGATAAAATTAATAGAGCTTTGTGTGATTGATAACATACCTCATCTGCCATTCCAGTACAAAAATCCCACAGGTTTAGCAGCAAGGAACAACGTTTAGATCACTTTTGAAAGGAAGCTGTTTGAAAGATGTACTTATGGGCTTTAATTATCTTCTGAAATCTGTGACAACCTTTCCCACTACCACTACCAAAAGCTAAAAATGTGTTGTTTAATTATTAACTGTGTGAGGTGAGTTTAGTGTATCTGTTTAGTAACAGGACATTCTTTGTGGACACTGAAGGGCAAGAGTGATGAGAAAGGCAGACTTTCTACAGTGATCTTTGAAGTGAAAAAACAGTAGTTTATGTGAGGGAAAGAAAGGGGGCGGATCACTGACAGTGAGGGGTGTTAAACAATGACTTAAGGACTGAAAGCAAGCTAGGTATTCTGTAAAAACCATACACTTTAACTAGGAATCAGTTTATGTTTCACTTATTTGTAGTCTGCACCCATTTTTCTACCCTGTTCTGAAAAAAATGTTTAAATTTTTTGGCCGATATGACTTTCAGAATATCTGATTATTTATGTCGTGAATCAGAAATGAAAATTTTGCTTAAGGACACCAAGTCACAAGCCTTGTAGGGACAATATGTGTAATTCTGTTGAATTGAAAAGGCAGCTTGGCTGTTAATGTAAAGTATTGATTACAAATCTATTTCATGTTTTTGGGACACCAGCTTTTTTTACATTTTAAGAAACAGGATTTTTACTTGATTTAGAGTCGTATAATGGCACAATTTTTAGGGGGTTTTGTGCCATCAATCCTCCCTTTATTTCTTTATAAACAATTAATTACGTAAGCCAGTGCAGTAATGGTCTTTAGTGGATAATAAGCTACATATGTTTCTAGTAACACAACATATTTTATCATAGAATCATAGAACCTTCATGGTTGGAAAGGACCTTTGAGATCATGGAGTCCAACCATACACACACACACAAAAAAAAAACCAACAAAAAAACCCCCAACAACCTACAATCTCTGCCCTTCAGAGCATGCCCTAAAGTGCCACATCTAGACATTTCTTAAACACCTCTGGGGATGGTGACTCAACCACCTCCCTGGGCAGGCTGTTCCAGTGCCTGACCACTCTGTCAGTAAAGTAATTCTTCCTAATATCTAATCTAAACCTCCCCTGCCACAACTTCAGACCATTTCCTCTGGTCCTGTCATTATTCACCTGGGAGAAGAGGCCAACACCCACCTCTCTCCAACCTCCTTTTGGGTAGTTGTAGAGGGCAATGAGGTCTCCCCTCAGCCTCCTCTTCTCCAACCTAAACATGCCCAGCTCCCTCAGCCTCTCCTCATATGACCTGGTCTCCAGACCCCTCACCAGCCTGGTAGCTCTCCTCTGGACACGCTCCAGCACTTCAATGTCCCTCTTGTACAGAGGGGCCCAGAACTGAACACAGGACTCAAGGTGAGGCCTCACCAGTGCCGAGTACAGAGGCACCATCACTCCCCTGCTCCTGCTGGCCACGCTATTCCTGATACAAGCCAGAATGCTGTTGGCCCTCTTGGCCACCTGGGCACACTGCTGGCTCATGTTAAGCTGGCCATCCACCAGCACCCCCAGGTCCTTTTCTGCCGGGCAGCTTTCCAGCCACTCTTCCCCAAGCCTGTAGCGCTGCTTGGGGTTGTTGTGACCGAAATGCAGGACCTGGTACTTGGCCTTATGTCGTGGTTTAGCCTCAGATGGCAACAAAGAACCACGTGCCGCTCGCACGTGCCTTCCTAATAGAGGAAGGATCGTAAGAAAAGGCAAGACTCTTGGTTTGGGACAAAGGCAGTTTAACAGAACAGCAGAGGGAACAGGCAATCAACAACAACAACACGGGTAGGGGAATATACAAACGCGATTAGGAACCGCCGCTCCCCGCCGCTCGCCGACCGGCCGGCCCCGGGACGCCCCAGCCCGCTTTTTAAGCAGCAACTTCCTGTCCCCTCCCCCGGCAGCTCAGGGTGGGCGTGGCTCACATGGCATGGAATACCAGGGAAAATTAACCCTATCCCCACCGGAACCAGGACATTATCCACCCCTTATTCCATACCATCTATGCCATGCCCAGCAGGTTCCAATGAATTGCCACCACTTTCCCCTGTTATATATATATATATATATACACACATATAATGCCCTTAGTTTATGGGTCATCCCTCCAAAGTGTCCGTTGAGTTCTTTTAATCCACGGCTTTGGGCTCCATCTGTTAGAACAGTCTCTCAGGGCAGGTGAGATGCTGGGTGGTGCTGGTCTGTTGCATGCTGTATTTTTCGGAGCTTGTGACTGGTGCACCTGGTGTGGCTCATGCACGCGGTCCGTGGGCTGAAGATGTAGATCTTGAGGAAACTGCTGGGCGCCAGCTGTTGAGATCAGTTCTTATCCCATCATCCCTGTGCCTTACTTGTAGTACAACTGATAGTAATTATAGCAATGAGGACATACAATGACAGTGTTACTTAGCAATTAACAGCACACAATCTGATTCATTGGCTATTCTCGCCCAAAATCAGATCCCCATAAGGTACACATCGGACTTCCCCATCCTGCCGCATCACCCACCAAGTGCACCCAGGTCCTTGGGCAAAAGCAATCCCACGGATGGGTTTGCCTTTGCCTGAGGCAGGAGTAACCCAGACTGTCTTCCCTAGCATATTCTTCATGTGCACTACGGGGACTTTATCCCCTTCTACAGTACGTGGAAGTTTTGATTGGGCAGGGCCAGCCCGATTGTTAGATCCCCTGGTGTTAACTAGCCAGGTAGCTTTTGCTAAATGTGTATCCCAGTGTTTGAAAGTCCCACCACCCATTGCTCTCAGTGTAGTTTTTAACAGTCCATTGTATCGTTCTATCTTCCCAGAGGCTGGTGCGTGATAGGGGATGTGATACACCCACTCGATACCATGCTCTTTGGCCCAGGTGTCTATGAGGCTGTTTCGGAAATGAGTCCCGTTGTCCGACTCAATTCTCTCTGGGGTACCATGTCGCCACAGGACTTGCTTTTCAAGGCCCAGGATAGTGTTCCGGGCAGTGGCATGGGGCACAGGGTATGTTTCCAGCCATCCAGTGGTTGCTTCCACCATTGTGAGCACATAGCGCTTGCCTTGACGGGTTTGTGGCAGTGTGATATAATCAATCTGCCAGGCCTCCCCATATTTGTATTTCAGCCATCGCCCTCCATACCAAAGAGGCTTCAAACGCTTGGCTTGTTTGATTGCAGCGCATGTCTCACATTCATGGATGACCTGTGCAATAGCGTCCATGGTCAAGTCCACCCCTCGGTCACGAGCCCATCTATATGTCGCATCTCTCCCTTGATGGCCTGAGGAGTCATGGGCCCACCGAGCTATGAATAGTTCACCCTTACGTTGCCAGTCCAGATCCACCTGAGCCACTTCAATCCTGGCGGCCCGATCCACCTGCTGGTTGTTCTGATGTTCCTCCGTGGCCCGATTCTTCGGTACGTGGGCGTCTACATGGCGTACTTTCACAACCAGATTCTCTATCCGGGCAGCAATATCTTGCCATAGGTCAGCAGCCCAGATGGGTTTGCCTCTGCGCTGCCAGTTGCCCTGCTTCCACTGCTGTAACCACCCCCACAGAGCATTTGCCACCATCCATGAGTCAGTGTAGAGATAAAGTACTGGCCATTTTTCTCGCTCAGCAATGTCCAAAGCCAGCTGAATAGCCTTCACCTCTGCAAACTGGCTCGATTCACCCTGTCCCTCACTGGCTTCTGCAACCCGTCGTGTAGGACTCCACACAGCAGCCTTCCACTTTCGATGCTTTCCCACAATACGGCAGGACCCATCAGTGAACAGGGCATATTTCTTCTCATTTTCTGGCAGTTTATTATATGGTGGGGCCTCTTCTGCACGCGTCACCTCCTCCTCTGGTGACATTCCGAAATCCTTGCCTTCTGGCCAGTCCATGATCACTTCCAGAATTCCTGGGCGACTGGGGTTTCCCATTCGAGTTCGCTGCGTGATCAGTGCAATCCACTTACTCCATGTAGCATCGGTTGCATGATGTGTGGTGGGGACCCTTTCTTTGAACATCCAACCCAGCACCGGCAGTCGAGGTGCTAAGAGGAGCTGTGCTTCTGTACCAACTACTTCCGAAGCAGCTCGAACCCCTTCATATGCTGCCAATATCTCTTTTTCTGTTGGAGTGTAGCGGGCTTCGGATCCTCTATATCCACGACTCCAAAACCCTAGGGGTCGACCTCGAGTCTCCCCTGGTGCTTTCTGCCAGAGGCTCCAGGTAGGGCCGTTCTCCCCGGCTGCGGTATAGAGCACATTTTTAACATCTTGTCCTGCCCGGACTGGCCCCAGGGCCACTGCATGGACTATTTCCTGTTTGATTTGTTCAAAAGCTTGTCGTTGCTCAGGACCCCATTTAAAATCATTCTTCTTCCGGGTTACTTGATACAGAGGGCTTACAATTTGACTGTAATCTGGGATATGCATTCTCCAAAAACCCACAATACCTAAGAAAGCCTGTGTTTCCTTTTTACTAGTTGGTGGAGACATAGCTGCTATTTTGTTGATCACATCCATTGGGATCTGACGGCGTCCATCTTGCCATTTTATTCCTAAAAACTGGATCTCCTGCGCAGGTCCCTTGACCTTACTTCGCTTTATAGCAAAACCAGCGTTCAGAAGGATTTGGACTATTTTACTCCCTTTCTCAAAAACTTCTTCTGCTGTGTTTCCCCATACAATGATGTCATCAATGTACTGCAGATGTTCTGGAGCTTCACCCTGTTCCAGTGCAGTCTGGATCAGTCCATGGCAAATGGTGGGACTGTGTTTCCACCCCTGGGGCAGTCGATTCCAGGTGTATTGGACGCCCCTCCAAGTGAAAGCAAACTGTGGCCTGCACTCTGCTGCCAAAGGGATTGAGAAGAATGCATTCGCTATATCAATCGTGGCATACCATTTGGCTGCCTTGGACTCCAGTTCGTACTGCAGTTCTAGCATGTCCGGCACGGCAGCACTCAGCGGTGGCGTGACTTCATTCAGACCACGATAGTCTACAGTTAGCCTCCACTCTCCATTAGATTTTCGCACCGGCCATATGGGACTGTTAAAGGGGGAGTGAGTCTTGCTGATCACTCCTTGAACCTCTAGTTGACGAATCAGCTCATGGATGGGAATCAGAGAGTCTCGGTTAGTGCGATACTGTCGCCGATGCACCGTTGTGGTAGCAATCGGCACCTGTTGTTCTTTGACCCTCAATAACCCCACAACAGAAGAATCCTCCGAGAGACCAGGCAAGGCAGACAACTGTTTAACTTCCTCTGTCTCCAAAGCAGCTATGCCAAAGGCCCAGCGGTACCCTTTTGGGTCCTTAAAATACCCTCTCCTGAGGTAATCTATACCAAGGATGCATGGAGCCTCTGGGCCAGTCACAATGGGATGCTTTTGCCACTCATTCCCAGTTAGGCTCACTTCTGCCTCCAGTACAGTCAACTCTTGGGATCCCCCTGTCACCCCAGAAATACAAATGGGTTCTGCCCCTCTATAGCTTGATGGTATTAAAGTACACTGCGCACCTGTGTCCACTAGAGCCTTATACTCCTGTGGGTCTGATGTGCCAGGCCATCGAATCCACACCGTCCAATAAACCCGGTTGTCCCTTTCCTCCACCTGGCCGGAGGCAGGGCCCCCCTAATACTCGTCATAGTATCCATTACTCACTTCTTGCAGAAATGACTTGGAAGTTCCTTCAAGAGGATCAGAAGCAAGATCAGGCCTTCTGCTTTGTCTGGGGAACGGCCCACTGGAAACTGGGGCGGCACTTTTCCTGGAGGGATCCCCTTTTGTGGTTGTCCTTCCTTGCAACTCCTGTACCCGTGTCCGCAGGATCGAAGTAGGTCGTCCATCCCACTTCCTCATGTCCTCTCCGTGGTCCTGCAGGTAGAACCACAGGGTGCCTCGTGGTGTGTACCCTCTGTACTCTCTCTCTTGAGTGGGGAAATGCCTGCTTCTAATAGCTGAGATGCTGGCCCGTGCAGGTGGGGAATAGAACATATTCTCTTCAAGTTGCTGGACCTAAACAAGACCTGGAACGTATTCAGGAGACATAACACTAGGAACACGCTGGTTTGAGTATCCCAAGGATATTCAAGATTCTCAAAAGCTGTCATACCTGACCCGAAGGAGAAAAGGGAGGCAAAAGGGCTGGGGAAACTATTAACAAATTCTGAGAGACCGTGTCCAATGTACGGACAGGACAACAAAACCACATAAACACCCCAAAACAGCCGTCTAAACAGTGATGTTATCATATCATAAACAGATATCGCACAGAACAGCAGAATGATAATCCTCATCCCTCTTCCAGACATGGTAAACAGCATCGCAGGGAGTACATAAGCCATATAGGAATTTATGTAACACAGCCATGAGAACAAACCAAGCAACATGATGACCAGTGACTATTTACCTAATAAAATAAATGCATACAAGAAGAAAAAAAAAAAAACCAAAACCGTTTTTTCCACGTTCTAGTTGGATTCTGTCGTTATCTCAACCCTTCGTGCCCCACGTTGGGCGCCAAAAAGGACTGTCGTGGTTTAGCCTCAGATGGCAACAAAGAACCACGTGCCGCTCGCACGTGCCTTCCTAATAGAGGAAGGATCGTAAGAAAAGGCAAGACTCTTGGTTTGGGACAAAGGCAGTTTAACAGAACAGCAGAGGGAACAGGCAATCAACAACAACAACACGGGTAGGGGAATATACAAACGCGATTAGGAACCGCCGCTCCCCGCCGCTCGCCGACCGGCCGGCCCCGGGACGCCCCAGCCCGCTTTTTAAGCAGCAACTTCCTGTCCCCTCCCCCGGCAGCTCAGGGTGGGCGTGGCTCACATGGCATGGAATACCAGGGAAAATTAACCCTATCCCCACCGGAACCAGGACACCTTATTAAACCTCATACAGTTGGCCTTGGCCCATCGATCCAGCCTGTCCAGGTCCCTCTGTAGAGCCTTCCTACCCTCAAGCAGATCAACACTCCCACCTAGTTTGGTGTCATCTGCAAACTTACTGAGGGTGCACTCAATCCCCTCATCCAGATCACTGATAAAGATATTAAACAAAACTGTCCCCAAAACTGAGCCCTGAGGGACACCACTGGTGACCGGCTGCCAAGAGGATTTCACCCCATTAATCACAACTCTCTGGGCACAGCCATCCAGCCAGTTTTTAACCCAGCGAAGAGTACACTTGTCTATGCCATGATTCGCCAGCTTCTCCAGGAGAATGTTGTGGGGGACAGTGTCAAAGGCCTTACCAAAGTCCAGAGAGACAACGTCCACAGCCTTCCCCACATCCAGAAGGCAGGTCACATGGTCATAGAAAGAGATCAGGTTGGTTAAGCAGGACCTCTCTTTCCTAAACCCATGCTGGCTGGCCCTGATCCCTTGGCTGCCCTGCACTTGCTGTGAGCTCACTCAAGATGATGCTCTCCATGATCTTTCCTGGTACTGAGGTCAGGCTGACAGGCCTGTAGTTCCCCGCATCCTCCTTCCGACCCTTCTTGTAGATGGGTGTCACATTAGCCACCCTCCAGTCATCTCGTACCTCCCCTCTTGACCAGGATTGTTGATAAATGATGGAGAGAGGCTTGGTGAGCTCTCCCACCAGCTCCTTGAGTACTCTTGGGTGAACCCCATCCAGCCCCATAGACTTATGTGCGTCTAGGTGCAGAAGCAGATCATTGACTACTTCCTCCTGGATTATGGGTGGGTTGTTCTGCTCTCCATCCTTATCTTCCAGCTCAGGAGGCTGAGCACCCTGGGGATAGCTGGTCTGACTATTGAAGACAGAGGCAAAGAAGGCATTAAGTATCTCAGCCTTCTCCTAGTCCTTGGTTGCAGCTTTCCCCCCCGCATCCAGTAAGGGATGGAGATTCTCTCTGGCTCTCTTTTTGTTGATGTATTTATAAAAGCTTTTTTTGTTGTCCTTAATCATAGAATCATAGAATCATTTAGGTTGGAAAAGACCCTTGGGATCATCGAGTCCAACCATCAACTCCACTCTACAAAGTTCTCCCTTACACCATATCCCTTAACACCACATCTAAAGGAGTTTAAACACATTCAGGGATGGTGACTCCACCACCCCTGAATGTTAGTGTTACGTGTGAATGTTAGTGTTAATGTTAGTGGCCAAGTTGAGCTCCAGCTGGGCTTTTACCTTCCTAATTTTCTCTCTGTATAACCTAACGAGATCTCTGTACTCCTCCTGAGTTGCCTGTCCCTTCTTCCAAAGGTGGTAAACCCTCCTTTTATTCCTAAGTCCCATCAGAAGTTCCTTATTCATCCAGACTGGCCGTTTTCCCCGCCCTTTAGACTTGTGACACTTGGGGACAGCCTGCTCCTGGGCCTTTAAGGTTTCCTTCTTGAAGAGCGTCCAGCCTTCCTGGACCCCTTTGCCCTTCAGGACTGTCTCCCAAGGGACTCTCTCAACCAGTGTCCTGAACAGGCCAAATGAAATGCTGCTGAAAACTCTCAATGATTGACTGAAAAACAATGTATAAATACTTAGCAGAATACGAGTCATGGGACGGTGGCAATGTTTTCTTAAATCTATACATATTTCCACTATTGTTTTGTGGCAATTATGTTATAATCTTCTTGAAAAGATGTCCAGTCTAGAGTTGGGTAAGATCTAACACATCATCCCAATATCTTATCTCAGTCTGGCAGAGTACCAGACTGCACCTCATCACTACCCAATTACTGCAGCACTGATTTAGCAAAGACTTCCACCATAGATCCTAACATATTCCTCAACAGTTGCAACAAAACAAGTCTATCCAATCTGTGAAGAGTAGAGCTAGTCAGGGGAAATCACTGGGGCAAAAGGTGAACTGGTTAACCAAAAATTGAATCTTTGATGAAAAATGTAATCAAAACTTAAATGTGAACAAAAAGGGCTATCCATCAAGACTGCAAAGCTTCAACTGTAGCAGTCACCTAATGCATTATATAAAGTGTTAAATCACTATGAATTGCCCCACTGATGGTAACCACTTGCCAGCTTCAGTGGGGAAAACACATGTCAGAGGAAAGGAGCCAGGGTTATACTGTCCCCAGATGTCATTTCTCTGCCAATGCCTCTGCCCTCTAAAAAATGGTGCAGAACCAATTGAAAAGTTCTTGAAACCCAATTATTTGCTCTGAAATCAATAGTTCAATGTAGGAGGTCACTAGGCCAGAGTTTCTGTTGGTAAATCTCTATCACTTGAGCATTTGGCAGTAGCACACCGTATCTGACATCTTGCTCCCTGATACATTGCACAGGCAGTAAAGGCGTAGGAGAAAAAGATATAGATGCATAATGACTAATAAAGGCAACAAAACCTGAGACATGGTTTACTTCATGTAATACACACATAACTTAGCTAAGAAGTATCTTATCATTGCGTGTAACAGTTTTAATAAATAAATTCATTCAAGAATTTTAAGTGATAGGGAAAAGCTTCCTGAATAGTCTAATGCTGTGATAACTTAATGGGACTATACAAATCCCATCTGATAAAGGTACAGCAATTCCTGTCAAGCTACTGGCACTCAGAAAAGCTGATGGATGGAATCATACTTTAAATACCACTTACCTCCACAAGCTGACTGCTGGCAAAAAGGACTGGCCATAGAAATTGAGTAACAATGACAGCAAAATAAAAAATGCATGCAATACCTAAACAACAGAGGACGGTATTTTTTTATCATTATTGTACATACTTCAGTGGATTGCTGAATGTAGTAAAATATATTAATTTTCCTTTTATAAAACGGTGAGTCTGTAAAATATGATGTGTTGAGGCCACAGAGATTAGAACTGTAGACATATCTAGTAGCACTCATAACTATGAGAAGGAGCCCAAACACATAGTTTGTACTGCTGTTATAGGTAAAGCAGATAGGAAAGTCTATAATTAAAATTGTCCCAAACTTTCCAGAGAACTTTATTTTAAGCTGGTATGGCTATGCCATTGACTTGTTTTAGCAAAAACCACTTGAGCTGAAAAACCTCTTCAAAGGTAGATGTCTTAGTTCACCCTGCAATATTTTTCAAATTCCAGCTGTAATGATTTGGTGACCAGATTATTTACAATATTTTTGCTAAAAAAGTCCAGTACTTCCAAGCTTTCAGAGAGGCGTTTGGAATTCAGCTCAGAGGAAGACGGATGAGGGGAGAGAAAAGGGTCAGATTTGTGCCTGCTTGTTAGTTTATGACATATTTTTCTGAAGACTGTGTTCATACTGAGTAGCCTTTATTCCCTCACAGCTCTTAACTACTTAGGGACTGTGCTTGCACCTTCCACACAAGTATGTATGAATGCCCCAATATAAGCCTGCAGCTCAGGGTAAGATTTCCCCATGAAATTTCGTTCCTAGCAAAATAGTATTTGCTGTAGCAGCGAGCACCAGAATGGATAGCAGGACTTCACTTTCATTGTTAGCAGCTGTATTTGCTTCCAATAGTGAAGGATGAACAAGAAATGGGTCAGTGCAGAAGCAGCAAAAGCAGCAAAAGCAGCAAAAGCAGCAAATGAACTGCAGCAGGTGTTGACTGCACCATGCTGAAAGAGTCTGACTGGCCAAAATGAGGTTATCTTACTGAAATGACTAGCTTAGTTCTGGAAATATTGCATGTTTAAATGCTTGACTTTAAGCAAGTACAGGTTTTTTTTGAAAGGCATGGTTCATTTTAGACATAATATCACAGTTGTTTAAAAGATTTTTGGCAAAACATTTCCTCAACAGAACATGAAACTTCATCAAAATCAACATTTTCCAAGGAAGCATAGATTTCATTGAAATTTTTGGATAAATATGAGGGAAGGATTTCCCGTCTTATTTTGCCTCAGATTTATTTTAAGATATAACTCATCAAAATGAGGTTGGGTGGTTGTAAAATGACAAACCTCCCCCTTTGTTCTCCTCCAGACTATCGTTCTGCTGACACTTCCATTTTGCCAACCATCTTCCTGTTGTCATACAATGGAAATCTCATGCACCGTAAACAACCCCTAATACAGAAAATATTTGGGGATTCAGTTTAGAACCACTAGAGAATTGAAGCAGGAATAATGATTATTATACAGCCCCACTAAGTTGTTAGCTGAGTTATGTCTTTCTGAATATGTTAAATTTGCCTGGGATATTTTGTTTTGATACTAAGCATCTGCATATTTCAAGCTCTGTAAAAGAATCTACTTATTTATTTCTCATTTGAAATTCATTAAAAAAAACCAAAACCAAAAACAAAAACCAAAAAACACAGTACTGATTCTGCTTAGTAATTGGATTCTTTGTTTTTTGGTGTAGACACAACATCTAATGGTCCCAGAAAAAAATACAGTGAAGGATAAGGCCTGAAGGACCTTAGAAGAATAAATTAGATCTGGTATTAAAAAAAAAAATGGTCTGTAAAATTTCAGTGTTTGCACCAAAAGATATATGATAATTGCTACAGTAAAACTAACTGTACATTTGTTTCATTAACACCATGAGCTCAAAACAGCAGTAGGTACCCTCCTTGGTTTTCTTCATGGAGGCAACATGTCCATTTAGTGTATATCACAATTCTTCAGCCTTCTGTAACCTCACTTCTCCACTGAGCTGAAGCAATGAACCTGTAACCTCTCAAAAGAAAGTAAATGTATCATTCCAAGTGATTCTTGTGTCTGTGACTTCCAGGTTACCTTATTATCTCATTTTATGGTCCTGAAGTTTGGCACAAGTATCCAGGTAGAGCCTTCACTGGGGATATTCACTATGTTTACCATCTGTAACATTCTTGTTTTTCCTTTCTCTTGTACTGCATCGAGCAACACTTGAGTAATAATAAGTTTTGTTTACTGCTATAGTTTTCAATACCCAAAATGTTAGCTTTAGCGAAGTTAAAACTACATTATATTGCTAAAACCAGAGCAAGATCATAAACAGTACTTGAAAATTAGCCCTGATCTGATTTTACCCTCATTTATGAATCATAAGAAACTGACTTTATTTTTTGTTTCTGATTGTGAACTTTTCATCAAAGATTTCTTTTTATTTGATTTCTCTTTTATAAGGCTTTTCATGCTTTCGCTATCTGTCTCAAACTGGAGGTGAACTTGACCTTATATACTTGGATCAGGTAGACCACATGAGATTTCTTCTCCATCTCTTATTTGCCAAATCTGTCATAGCTCAATGGGTGTCATTTTTAGGTGTTTTCTTAGCTATATTTCTGTTCAGTCTTTTCATCTGGCTGGAGAAAACAGTGCATATTTAAGGAAGAGAAGAAGAAATCATAATAATCTGGTTTGAGCATAAGCCTCTTAATTCTGCTGGGAACTGACTTATATTTCCTTTTTTTGTACTTCTTCCATGTATATGCTGAATCTTTTAGAATTGCATGTGATTCTTTTTCAATACAAAGTTTTCCTTGAAGTATCTTACCAGTAGAGTGTGATTCAGAAGAGTTACTTAAATACCTACTCCCCTCTGCGCAAGCATTTCCCCCCAAAGCAATAGGGGAATTCATTAGCTGAACAGGAGATGTGTGCTAAGGTTCATTGTTGCGGTAAGGACTATATCAAAAAAGCAAAAAAAGTCTAGAGAGCATTGATTCCTAGAATTTTTGCAAAGCTTGCATGGGAACCACCTTAGAATTCAAACCCTAACATCTCTTGTTATCTTTCAGAATCAGATCCTGTCCACAGTTAGGAGCTGTTAACAGCTTCTGTTTGGCATGCAAGGCAAGACCAACATATCTCCACTCAGTGGCATCAGCCAGAACTGCCAGATAAAGCAGGCATAAAGGTAGAAGATATTTTTACCATTAGCTGACAAGTATATTCAGATTACAGTGAAAGGGATGTCAAGATTTTGTCTAGCAAAAGAGGTCACTTTATCTGCTCAATCTGGAAAATTAATTTTCAAAAATGAAGTTTTAGGAACTTTTTTCAGAGTTTGGTTTTGTTTTTTTTTCCTCTTTTCTCCCTTCTCTCCAGTCACCAAGTTTGGAAAATCGAATTCCTAAATCCTTTACATACTCTTAACAGAGGGAATCAAGTTCAGCCCTGTAAGCTGTATTAGCTTAGTGCTCTGCTAGTCAGAAAAGAGAAATTGGTATCGATAATGTCACTCTTTAACTGCTATACTCTCTAACTGCTTTGTCTTACCTCTTTGTCAGGGTTATAAGCGGTGCCAAGCAACAGCAATGAGAAGGAAGGAAGGAAGGAAGGAAGGAAGGAAGGAAGGAAGGAAGGAAGGAAGGAAGGAAGGAAGGAAGGAAGGAAGGAAGGAAGGAAGGAAGGAAGGAAGGAAGGAAGGAAGGAAGGAAGGAAGGAAGGAAGGAAGATCAGTGACAATGAATTAACACTGAAAAATGCACTTGGGTGTGTAACTTGGCAACAGCATAAGTTCTATATTCATATATAGAATATGAATAGAATATTCACATATATAATATCAATATATAGAATATATTCATATTTGCATAAACTCTCCATCAGTTTTGCACTTAATTTTTGATTATATGACCGCAAATGAAAGTAGACAAATTTTTAATTGGTAAGTTTTGTTGTGTCAGCAATAAGAGTTATTGCTCCAGATAAGACCTGGCACTTACTTGGCAATAAATAGCCATTGTTAATGCGTCTCTCCTCCCAAAACAAGCCTCTCTCCTCATAAAAAATAATATGTCATTCTCAGTGAGAGAATGTTTAAAGGAGAAAGTCCTTTCCTGGTATTTTTGTAGTGTGGAAAACAATTAATTCGTCTGTCTTTTGTGGCTCACTCATCTTTACCTGTGTGCATTTTCCCCTCTTTTCACACAATGCCATCCTTCTGCTCAGCTAATGGTAATAGTTTCAGCACTCTATAACCTACTTTTGAAATAATCATCTTTGTTTTAAACAAACAGAATATGTAAAGTAGATACACAGATATGAAGAAAAGGGACGCGTAAAAGGCACAAGAGACTTTATTTACAAAAATATTTTGGATCTGGAATCCTAATATATTTTGCCATTGGAGATTCCAGAGCAATCACCATTTAAATGATGCTGCGTGGAACACTATGGCTTGTACAGTCTTTAAGTAATCACCATGCAAATATTATTGTGGTTCCTACTTATGTTGTCGGGTTTTGGGAAAGGACAGCCCGACACACATTTATTTTTTTCTTATGCAGCAGGTACACGTTTATTGGCTGGGTTTGTTGCTGCTTCTGCAAGTCTTGAAACAATTTGCAAATGCACATTTCAACATGCCTCTGTTGAATTCAAATATTTGAATACTGAATAGCTAAGATGATAGAAAGTAATTCCATTAAGATCCCTGATAAGAAAAAGGGTTTCAGAGAGATGATTTTGAATCTGTAAGTATACTGAAAGTGCATCAGGCTTTATGTTACACAGCGATCACATATTTGCCAGAGCTTGGTGTGGAGTATAAATAAAGATTGTCATTACCTAGTCACCTCTTAACAGCTAATCTACCCAGAAAAAGTTGGATGCTGATTCTGATATTGTATTCAGATACTTTTCCTCTTAATTTCTTACCTGTAATGAATAAATACACAAAAAGACACTCCTTAAATATATAGGCAGATATTAGAAAATGAGCCGTTGACCTGTTAACACTTTGACACGCTTCTCTGGAAGTAAGTAAATAATTCAAAAAGTAACATTTACCTGACGAATTTCATTACACTTTTTCCAGATTGCAAATGGTTCATGTAAAAAAATGTGAAATCCCCACATTTATCCATTATTTAAAATTGGTCTTATATTTCTGCAGTAAAGCACAATTCATTGAATACACTGAAATTTCCACAGTTTTTCTTATGCAGCAATGGGTCTGCTGGTAAGTAGTGTAGCATGGACATTCAGTCATCAGAAGCGGTCTTTCTTGCTGCATATTGCAATTAAAAAAAAAAAAAAAAAAGTAAAATCCCATAATCCAAAATCCCTGTTACCAAGTTTTTGAATTGTGTAATTTCAAGATCAGTTTTGACAAATATCTGTCATTTAAGTTTATAATTTGGTATTTTATTTTTTTTCTGTTTGTTTGCTAGTTAAACTAGCCCCTATCCAAGGACAGTTTGAGATCTTAAAATTGGTGCATTTCATCAAATACATGAGTCTGTACAAACAATTGTCTTAGCTGTGGAAAGTCTAAAGAATAAAAAGATGACATTAAGCCCTGTATAATAACTCTGTTAATATCAACATGCAGATTCCTGACCCTTCAGTGGCAGTTGGATCAGGGCCAAGAATTCTTACACAAAAAGGTGTAACTATAATTAATATGTATTCATTTGTAAACTAACAAGAAAGAAATAGTCTTAAAAATAGATTCTGTGCTATTTGTCTACTGTCTAGCCTTTGTGCTGTTTCAGTGGTTAACATTAATGGAAATATCTATCTCAGGGTAAACTTGAAGTTGGAAAAATGAAAAAACACTTTCTTGCTTGTTTATGTTTTCAAGAGCTTTATTACTGTTTATAGAAACACATCAGATTCTGAGCCAACATTTAAGGATTCAAAACACACTCATAAAATACACACAGAAAGATGCATATGCACATATATGCACACAGACACACATATGCAACGCTACAGGGTAAACAGGAAATAAAAGTAGTTGCGAAGTCCGCAAGTTCCCCTGCATTCACTGTTTATGTATTTCTGAGCTTGTCTGTAATCCTGATAATTAGCCTCCTGGTATTGGTTCTGCTGAAGTGCCTGCAGTGCATTAGAAATGTCAAAATGAATCATGGTAGGAAACACTATAGAAGATCTACAACAGGTACAGGGGGGAGGAATATTAAAAAGCAACAACCTCTCCCACCTCATTCCCTGATTACTTGAAAAAAACTAAGCAAAAACCAAAATACAACTTGATAATTACAGATGAAAAGCAAAGAACAAAAGAAACGAAATTGTGGTAGGAAGTGCAATTGAGAAAAACAAATGCTGTTGGTCTTTTTTTTTTTTTTTTTTTTTTAATAAAGCAGAAGAAAGAAACCTTGCCCGGGTTGAAATAAAATATTAATACGCTAAATGCTTATAATTTCTTTTTTTCTACTAGTCACGTTTAGCTAGGCAAAAATTTAAAAATTCTGCTGGCATGTTTGTTGGGAATAAAAAAGCCTGTAGGTCAAGTCTTTCTGAGAGAATGCCAAATGTCTTTGTGTCCAGTTATTTATGGTTTCAGATAATTGTACAGAAAATATCAAATTTGCATAGTGTGATTATTGCTGATTATTTATCTAGCAGTCAAAATGTTTCAGTGGTTCCTAGGATGACAGATTGACAAGTACTTAAAACTCATTCATTTTATGAAATTTGCATGTAATTAGGCAATAATGAAGGGGATGTTTGTGGACAGCGGATTATACTACAATATGCTGGAAGCGATTCAAATGCTTGACAAAGTGTTAACATTATCTTCAGTTTCAACTAAGTCTTGAATGTTTGGCTCAAAAAATCAGTGGAAAAATGAAATGGGTTATGGAAAGTTACTAAATGTATTGCTAGAATGAAGTATATATATTTTTTACTCCTCTTTGTCTCTTCCTACTTATTTATGCACTGCTGATGAATTGTACTTTAGAAATTTAACTCATATCACATTCGGTGCAGCTCATCTGTAATAGTTTTGCTGCCACTGCTGTGGTCATTATCACAGTGAAATCCTATGAAGAATGGCTTGCTTTGGTTTCTTGGCATCCATGTGGGATCTGAATTTTAAAACTCCTGCTTTGAGATTCATACAAAAGAATGTGATTTTGAAGAACTGATTTATCACACAAGATATAATTTGTTTCTTAACCAGTTGTTTCCTCACAAATAGAATATTTGACTTTAAGGTACATACTTGAAGTAGAGGTAACCTTCACCAGTACTTTGTGGTGGCTGACAGCTGCACATGAGACCTACTTGTACAAAGGTACAAAAGTAGTTCAAAGGTCCTGGCAGTCATTTTATTTAATATAATATTGATTCTTGCTTCAATGGCTTGAGCAGGTATATCCCTGGTTTTAGAGGATTTCATGTATATGCATCAAGTGCACTTCTACATATGACTCCATAGTCAGTGCTCACCTTCTTAATACCTACTGGTGTGCAGGGACTTGTGTAATGAAATGTACTTTATAATCGACTGTTTTCAAATATTTCTCATTTTTGGAGTATATTCCATACCTTAATTTAATATGCTCCCAAAGTAACGGTAAAGGTGGCATACAACTTTTGTAGAAGGAAGTAGGTATCTACATATGGGATCTACAAAGTAAGCATGCTGATCAGGGAGTTACCTAGGCAGGTCAGTAGAAGAGGTATGTATTTAAAAAATCTGCCTGTACTGTTTTGGGGAATATAGGATCGATGTGTCTGTTACAGGGTGATGCACACTGCTAGAAAAGTAGCATAATCTGGAACCCTGCCTGCAGCTAAGGTTTTTTTCACCAAATGATTTGATGATGGTGCCGCCTCTGCTCCTTTTTGCTCAGGGCAGTAGCTGAAGTGCCCACTTAGGAGTCTGAGCATGTCAGATCAGTGCTCATGGATATGGTCTCCCAATCCCTCCTGCTGGAGTTGTTCCAATTTTCAGGGAATAAGTAAATTCTAGAAAAAGAATTCAAACTCTTCTGCCTGATGATTAAGTCACTCACACAAGGGGAAAAGGCGTGTTCAGTCCCCACCTACATTAATGTTTCAGCTACTGTGCTATAGTATCACTCTTTCTGTTTGGTCCAGGGAATGTTTAAATAGCCTTAAAACAGCTGCAACAGAAGAGTCTGAGATAATATTAACTACTGCAGAACATTTCTTAAGTTCAAAATGAGGGGACACCCATGACAGGCACAAGGTCAGAAGAACTGAACCCATGAGGAAGAACTGAAGGAGAGTCAAGTGCTCTAACTGAACGTCTTTGTCCCTGATCTTCAGGGGCAGCTGGCTCATCTGATTCCTGTAGCTGGTTCTGTACAGGCCCTGTTCCAACATACCTGTTTTGACAAGACTAAGCATCACATTTGAGGCAGGCATAAGCATCTCAAGCCTAATCAAAGCCTAGAATGAGGTACCTCCCTGGGTCGCCAGTGCTGTTAAGACAGAAGCAATTCAGTCTTTAGCATACTCCAGAACTGACCTTGTGAAAGCATTGACATTAGGAGATTTCAGGCACCTTGAAAGCCAGGGAACTATACCTATGTGGATGCCTAAGGGTACTCTAAAGTGTCTAAGTCCTGCCTAAAATCTTTTGTGGATTTAACCTCTAATGTACTAGAGCAGGGTAGGTTTAGATTAGACATTAGGAAAAAGTTCTTTACAATGAGGGCAGTGAAACACTGGAAAAGGTTGCCCAGAGAGGTGGTGGAGGCCCCACCCCTGGAGACATTCAAGGCCAGGCTTGATGAGATTCTGAGCAACCTGATCTAGTTGAAAATGACCCTGCTTACTGCAGGGGGGTTGGACTAGATGACCTTTAAAGGTCCCTTCCAACCCAACACACTCTATGATTCTATGATCCTATGTTTGGGGCTAACATGGTAGGCTTATCCCACAGAGTCTCTTCATGATTCCTAGTAACCTCTGGATCAGCCTTTTCCAGCCTATTCATCTCTGCCCCTCTGATGCAGTGGTAGCTGTCATATGTGGTTATGGACCTGCTAAGGTGACCTGTATCTCCAGAGACCATGTGGCATCACATCCTGGGAAGTTTGTTTGCATGATGGTGGCGGAGAACAAATATTCCGACTGCACTATCTTGGTGCAGATCCAAGTCTAATCAATGAAAGGTGTGCCTCATGATTATAAACAATTCAGGCCATCCTGTGGAAGAGAAACGGATACTACATGACAGCAGACTAACCGAAAGTCATCTGTGATATGTGAGATTAAAAACCAGCCTACCTTCCCTAGCGTGTGTACATGTAGGGTTTGTGCACCCCTTTCACCTGCAATACGACTATGTCCTCTTTTCTGTCACTGATCCTCAGGTGTATTCCCATAGCAGAATTCGTATCAAGAAGTTTATTCTGCACATATCTAATACAAGATCTTTCACCCTTCTTGCCAAAGCAAATGGCTTAAACATTTGTTCAGAAGCAGGAAAAAAATCTCTGTACTCACTGATGACTACATATTGAGTTCTATCAAAAATTTTGGGAGCATTTTTCAGAAACGATTTCACATTAAGGAGGCAGAAATGTCAGGAGAAGGAGGGGGAGAACATTCAAGCCCCTGATGGACCTTTCTCAATGAGTTTTCTGCATAGTATTCTCAAAAGCTTTATGTAACCTGAATTAATTACTAAATCTATCCCCTTCATTATCTAATTAACTCATTCCACTGATATTTTTTTCCCCTGTCTTTAAAAAGCTGTTCAATTACTAACATTTCAGCATCTGCTTCTGTATTCTGATGCAAGGCAGAAGGATCTGATAGTTCTTTTAACTCATTCAGACATGTGAAATTTCAGAACCTTCACATTCTCCCCCAGCATATAGTTAGCTACCCATCTGGTTGACTTTTTGATGGAAGGTTTTTCTAGTGTCAGAAAAGCCATATGAGAAAAAGGAAAGGAGTAGGTAGAGCACAACGGGACCGTAAGCCATATTCCTAGGCACAAGGAAAACAAGGTCACCCTTTATGGCTTCAGAAAGGCAGCCGGAGGAAAAAGAAGAGAAGACGGCAGTTGTAGGGTATACAACGTGGCAGCTGGAAAGGTTAGGGTATAAGACCTAAGCTTCTGTGACAAAGAAAAGAATGAAAAGAAATGTTCATTCTTTCATTCATTCATAGGAGAAGACGACAGTACAAGAAAAAGAAAAGTCTTTGTAGTTCCTGGGGGCTTCCCTAGTCTCGGGGGTTCTTTCTTTGAAAACTAAACTGCATCCAAATTGTTGCTTTGCACCCCTTTTTAAAGGTCTTTTATGCATGCAGAGAGGGTTTGGAGCTGTGAAAGGATTACCTATCTTTGAACTATTGAGTTCAATAGTAAAGAATACTGGATTATTCCTTGTATTGTATTAATTTCTTTCCCACTGTTGTATGTGATAGTTATCATTTTGATTTCTAAAATAAAAACAGCACCTTAAAATAATTTAAAGGGCCCTGACTAGACATACAGCTCTGAGTTGAAGTTTCTCCTTTGTGAGCTGTTGATTTTAACTGAGCTACAGCTGGTGTTTACTGTTTTTGGAGATATTTGATGGGCAGTGGTACTGATTAGTTAGCTGTCTTCACACTGGATTATTTTTGGTTTTTAAAAGGAATAGACAGAATGTGCATGGGACCTTGTTTGCTCTCAGATTATAGGTTCTTTGTGCTCTAAAACTGCCCAAAGTTCCCCAGTTATCAGTCTCCTTGCTACACTTCTGTGAGTGACCTGCTTTTTGCTGGGTGAGAACTAATCTGGTGATGAGTTGAAAAGCCCTTACATCCTCACAAATTCTGTCCTTGCCTCATGGACTTCCCCCTGCTCCAACAGTAAATAATTCAAAGTTGTGATGCTCAAAGAAACCGGAAGGATTCCCCCCATCCCTCTTTCCTTTAGGGAACTGACATTATTCTCAAAAGAAGGAAGGAACAAGGAAGGCCAGGAAGAGAATGAAATGTAGCATCTCAGGAAACAGTTCTCTCTTCCCTTCTGTGAGCAAGAAAGGAGGGCTCTTCTGATCATCTTTCCTCCCTCCTGAAAGATGATATGCATGAAGAATCTCTAGAAAGAGACAATGAGTCCCTGTAGCAGTTTATGCCTTACCAGCTCCAGAGACATTGATGGGGAAAATAAATCCTTAGGAACCTGAAAAAGGGCAGAAGAAAAGCTGTAATGGCACAAATAATTACTGAGTAAGAAACTTGCTAGGTGGGGAAGACAGAGACAACGTACAGCTTCAGTTAAACGTCATGTTGCTAAATTGTGGAGTACGTGACAAAACTAATTTCTGCATGCACTGAAGAAAGTGGATTTGGATCTCATGACCCTTGAACCTGTAGTGCTTGCTAGGAATCTTGACAGAAACCCTTGACAGCACTGCAAGCCATCCTGTGGCTGCTCTGTCATTCTCTGTCATGCTCTATCTGTGCTGGATACCTGTTCTGCTGCAGCTGAAGCTCTTGTGTGTGACCACAAAGGGCACCTGATCGGTCACCTTTGCTAATACAACTACAGCAACGTTAATTTTCATGCTTCCTTACAATCACAACATGGCTGCAGTATCAAAACATTACCAATGGCAACTGTTTCTGCTTAGATTGTATCTGTGCCCAATGTGCTTTTCTAAGACAAAAAGTGTGTCTCTGCTTTTAAACATCCCATTGCAACGTTTCTTTCAGATTTCATATGCTATGCAATTTGGGCAGATCAGATGGCCTCCAGGACTGTGTAGAAAGAAAAAAAAAAACTGAGAGGCTTGACAGCCACAATTACAATGGTATGCCATGAGTCACAGAATTGCTGAGTTCTGGGAAACTGGAAAGTATCTACTTGTGGGTACTGCCCAGAGAAGAACACAACACAGCGTTTCAGTTCTCCCATGTATGGCCAGGATGAGGCTAGTTGTGACTCCCTGACACTGTGCCACTGGCACCTAGAGCAGGCAAAATAACCCTTTGCCTTCTCCATCTTGGTGTAAGATCTCTTTGGATACATCTCTGTTTCTGGATTGAAAGCAATTCTTAATTTCTAGATCTGTTTGCACTTCACGACCAAATTCCATCTTGATATTGGTTTTAAGCCCAATCCCATTCCAGGTTACTACATGGAAAGGGAGTCTGGTTATGCAAGCTAGGTATGAGCATGCTTTGAGTAGTTTAAGTCAGTTTAAATGTAGCCTAAGACGACAGGTATGCACCAGTAATGGTCCAATATAATTGACATTGCTCTGCCTCATCTCTTCCTAGCATCCAGCTCGTTTCCTACAAAGCCTACCCCTTATACTAGGATAAGAGTACAGCTGTTCCTAGAGTTGTTTCTTCCCTCCTTACACCCTTTATGAATCAAGGGAATTCTCCAATGACAGATCATAACAAAGGTCCCAAGACATAATTCCCAGTATAAAGATAGGTTAGTAGTGATGGAAGAGGACCTGACATAGAAGAAAGTGTATAGTACCAGATATTTTTAGAAACAACGGAGAGCACCTGATTCCTTAGTTTACTGATAATGTTTGCACAGGAAAATATTCAGCATGAGCAATGACATCAAAACATGATCCAAGTAGTCAGAGCAAGTGTGGTCCATATAGAAAGCAGTGAGAGTGACCACAGGGTTGTATCTTTTTAGTTACGTTCATGGCAGTGGTCCTCCAACACAGGTCAGGTCGTCACAGGGCAGCAAAGCGTAGGTGATGCAGAACAGAGCTCTTCAGAGCATTGTAGAATGAGCAGAGGTTTTTCTTTACAATGTGTGATATTTTACCTACAAGCAATGAGACATGGGCTCCTTGTTCCCGACACGGGGTCTTCCTTTGTTTATCAACAGAGGTTTTGGGAACAAGATCAAGGAGAAAACTCTGCCTATGTGAGTACGAGAACTCTAACAGCTATGTTTTGTAGCAGCCGGACACTTTTCCAGGACTTGTTAAGGAGCTATAATAACCTTTCATTTATAACAACCTGGATAATAGTGGCCGTGGTCTAAAAGGCCAGGGAACAATACGTCCATCACAGAAGTACCTATTGTTTGAAGAAAAGAATGGTGTTGGAGTGTTCCTTTCAAATCCCAGGCAGCATTTGAACACATCATTCGCGCTCAAGCACTGTAACTAGTGTAGAAAGAAAAAGAACTGTGCCACAATTATAACCACATGCTCTGAGTCATGCAGTTGCTGAGTTCTGGGAAATTATAAGGCATCCAGTTCTGGGCATTGACCAGACAAGATGACAGTGTCAAGAAAGCCCCCATTGATCACGGGGGCAGAACAAGAGAAAACAGCTGTAACAACTCAGAAAAAAGACTTGACAGCTCAATGAAGATCTCTGCACAGTGCTCAGTAGCGGTCGAGAAAATAAGCAAAATGTTAGGATTTAGAAATAGCTAAGAGTTGGAGAAGGGGATAGAATACTGCAGAGCACAAGGTGCTGGGAGGAACTTCCCTTGTAGGCATGTTATACCTGCATTTTTCAGAAGCTTCTCTATCTTTCTGTGAAGCTGACACAAGGAGATACAGAGAGGTGATAAATGATTAGACGGACCACTGATCTGATCCAGTCGGGCAATTTCTCTGTTCCTGTCAGTTGACTGGAATCATAAAGGTAGCCTGTGGCACAACCTGGTATTAAACCTTTATCTCAAGAGCCCTTGCTCAGTTCCTTTAACCACAAGACCATCCTTCATCTCCAATTTCCTTTTTCCATTTCATCTGAAAATATCAAAGGAGCATAATTTCTCCTAATATTGTAGCATTCCAGTCCTGACCAAAACCAGGAAGTGAGCAGCAGGTGAATAAAAATTAAGCTGACATTTTCAAACTTCAAACAAAGATCTGTGTGAGGCAAGGAATGGTTCTCTTAATTTAATCCAAATTGGTTCACTCGGCTCTGGTGATAATCTGATCCATACCCCAGAAAGCTTGCAGTCAGAAGAACAAAATAGTGTTTGAATTATGCCGAACCCAAAAAACACAGTCTGTCCATGACCATACACTCAGTAGTGCAGGATGGGAGTGGGGGAACTGAGAGGAAGGGGTGGGGTGGTGAATTAGACTCATAAGTCGTTGGCCTGGTGCTTAACAGCAGTTAAAAAAAAAGGGGGGAAAAAAAAAAGAAAAAGCAAACAAAACGGAGGCATGTATAAATGGAGGTATTGAACCTAACTCAAAGGAAATATCCTAGCGCTATGTGAGAAGCTAGTGAGACCACATTTGGAATACCATGTGTTGCCCTAGCCCTCTTGTATTAAAGGCATACTATACAAATGGATTAATGGTATTGAAGGCTAATAAAGTGCCTATAAAAAAGCTAGCAACACAGAAGTCGTGGAGGGGTTAAAAGTAGCATACAAGTTGTTCAGAAAAGAGCCTGCTCAAAGACATGCAGAACATCTGAAAACAAAACCGTGGATGTTCCAGTGGTGAGTGGGCTATTCATAAATGCACAAACAGAAAATAAAACTTAGGGAAATGAGAAGGAACCTTAGAGAACTGCCTATTCTAAGGTCAAATTTTGAAATTCTTATTATATTTTTATTCTTTGTTTATTTGTGTTCCCAGTGACTTCAGCAGCATTCATTTGAATATGATCTGAGAACTGCAGGTCAGATCAGGCATTTGAGATCTCTGTGCTCAGACAAGAGTCACTGCGCCCAGAGCTTTTCCCTTCCTCTGTGCGGATTTAGCTACATTCACCACTCCATTTCCCTCAAGTTGTGAGGCACTGCAGTTGACTGATTTCTGCCAAAAATATCTCTCCTCTTTAATTCTAAGCACGCAATGGGACTGCCTTCCGCACACCACTCCCTGGTGATCTGTGCTCCTTTTGCTTCTCATCAGCTCTTTGGGAACTTCTTGCATTTAGTTCTTGCGTGGGGTGTGGGTGGTGAACAGTAAAAAACTTCTTTCAGTCTTCCCTACACACATCTGTGTAGGGCCTGTAAATTCAGTCTTTTGTAGCCTCTTTTAAGTTTTACAAAAAAAAAAAGATATCTCTCACTAGGCACTGTCAAGTTGCTGAATCAGTATTAATATGCATCGTTCTAGTTTTCCCGATCATTCATACTAGAAGAATGAAAATAATGGTAACACAAGGTAATCATTCTGCTACCAATTTACTAATACTTTGTAAAAAGAAGTGAAACTTAGTCCCTCCATTTCACAAGGAAACACCTTTTAACTCTTTATATTTGCTAAAACATTTTAATGTCTGTAAATTGATATAATGATAGCCATAGGAAGGTTACGGTAGTGTTGTTATTTTTAACACAAAAAGTTACTTCAAGCCTCTAGTCAAAACTATATTGATCCCTTTTCCTATGAACCAAATGCCTCATTCATCTGTTCCAAGTTATTTTTTTTAGCCATTTGTCATTTACATAACACTGAGTAACCAGTCTTGGGAATGTCCTAAACTACAGAAAGCCTCTATAATAATTTCTGACACAGGGGGTTTCATGGAGAAATCCTTATATTCATCAGCTACAGATTCATTGCACTTTCTGTTTGGCTAACCATTTCCTAGTGGAACACTGATATTTTATTTGGCTGGCAACAGCTTCTAGCACAGGAGAACAGTTGTATTCTTGAAACTGGCTATCGGAAGGAATTTCCTTGCTTATTTTTCCTCTGTGTGTGCGTGCACATGTGTAAATGTGTGCACACACATGTATGCAGGTATTTTAATTAAACATGTTGGATGTAAGTTCTATCTGACACATCTGTGCTCATTAAACGAACAAAAAAATATCAGAGTACTATGAGCACAGTTCCTCTGTCCATTTAGCCATTTCATTTAGAATGCTTTTTTCCTCTCTTTTTTGTGTAAAGAGATGCACTTTCAGTCAGATATTATTCTTGAATAATATATATGCTGTTCCCGTATTACTTGTTGCTTCCTATATTCCCCAGAAAGATTTCTATGTATAGATTGTTCTTTATATGGAAAAGAAAAAAAATCCATGTAAGTCGTCATGAATTGCTTTTTCTACTGCCCTAAAATATGAGCTCCAGTAAAGCAAGAACAAGTTCTCCACCTAAGAGAGAAATAAAATGTCACCTGGCATTTTTTTTTGTTTGTTTCTATCTTTGTCCCTTTGTGTTTCTAATTATGTTCCCATCCATACAGTGTTTCTTAGCAGGAAGAAGGGGGAAAAACTGTAAATGAGACTCCTGAAACAAGCCTTTCCAAAAATGAAAATAACATTTTATTATCCTGGGATTTTCAAGATTCATGAAAAGAAAGGGTATTACAAAATCCATCTGAAGCTGGAGGTTACTACAGTAATGGATTTCTCTGCCGAGTCAGGTTGTCTCTGTCCCTTCAGCAAATCTGGGCATCCTCAGGTTTATCCCCCTAGGTACAGGATGGTGCAATAGCGCTGTTGAAACCAGACTTTTACTTTGAGATTCTACTGGGTTTCATTTGCGTCCTGAAGTTTCTCAGCAATTTCAGCACTTGCTCGCTTCTGTTAATACATTTTGGGTCTCAACCCCGTTCTTTTTTCCTCACTCTTATCTTTATTTCTTTCTTTCTATTTCTTAGAGGTTTTATTGGTAAGATTCCTTAGAAAGAGAGAATGTATTTTTGAGAAATTACTTCTTCATCCAGACATAAGTATTAAAGCGATTCTAGCTCTCTCGTAGTTTATGAAATATTTAACGAGACACGATAGTGGGAGTTTTTCAAGCCATGATATGTGGCATTACATATGTGGATATATATTCACTTCCTTTCTATTATTCCTTTGTCTCTGCTTCTTTTTGCTGTTTGGCTGCAAGTCGAATCCAGTTCCATTGTACTAGTCACTCCCACAGGAGTAAAATTCACTCAGCAAATATCTTTTTCCATCCACTTAAAATGTTCTGTTTCTGCAGTTAGCCGTTTGGTTAAATATAAACACAGAACAGTCTGGTCAGCCAGAATAAAAGGGTATGGACACAGTAAAAAGTGAATTCAATGGTTTTGATGAAAGCAAATCTTTACACAGAATTTAACCTGCTATGAGGAAAATTCTAAGTTTCAGTGATTCAAAAGCTTTACAAGAGAAGGGGCAAAATCATGCTAATATTTCCCAGAAACACTAAGAAAAGATGCCTGAAAAAGTTTAGCATAGAAATGGATCAGACAGATCTCCAAACAGGTGGGTGCCCGTGCCTAAACACACAATTCCCCTTTTCCCTTGCTGCTATTGGGCAGCCAGATAAATTGATAACAAATTACGCATGAAAGGAAACGTGCTTCCTAAAATCCTTAGGTGTTTTTTGAAAGTCTGTTTGTGTGTGTGTGTGTCTCCTCCTCTGGAAGGTCTCTTTTCCCACTCCGATTTAAAGTGAATATCAGTGATTATACAAACTGGAATATGGCCCTGCCATAGTAAAATCCTAATCCCAGTCTGTCTGACAGAAAGTTTCACTAGAAAAGTTTAATTTTCAGGACCATTTTCCCTCAGTGGGAGCTGTCTTCTATCCAAACATTATAAATGAACCTTCTTTTGAGTCCCTAGGAAATGCACTGTATCGTTCACCTCCTGTCAGATTAGCTCTCGTTACTTGGTATCTCCTGTGCAAAGTACCGAGGGGATTTCACCAGCTATAAACTCTCCTTATCTTCAGGTGCTTTGGACAAGCTTCAGATTTCCCCTGGATCTTCATCTTTAACTTCTTCAAATTGTTTTACAGTTCAGATTTCAGCTTCATACCAGATTTTTCCTCCTAGCTTAGTTACTTTTGTACACTTTTCTTTATGGTTAGAGAAAGTTAACTAAGTAAGGCTACTAGACTTTATTTTTCATAGTGATACATTTAATACATCTCTCAAAATCCTTTTCATCATCTGATAATATGTATATGGAAGTTCCTTGACCGTCGTTCATTCACTGGTATGTTGAAAGCTGTATTAGATCAGACTACACCCACTTTCCACCATTTCTTTGAAAAGATAGGTACCTATCAGATAGGAAAAAAGGGCAAACCACATCTCATTGCTTATACCATGGGGTCTTAACTCAGCCTTCACTAATGGGACCTCACTTCACCATTTTCAGCTTGATTTTTTTATTTCCATGTTTCCCGAGAGATTTTACATTCCTACACATACCCTTCTGGTGCATAAAATTAATGGTGTGGCAGAAGGAAGATAAGATTTAGAGGAAGGGAAAAGTTTTGTCTCCTGATTCTTGGAATCTGGAGGTACTTAGAATGGTTGGTATATCTAAATTTTTACATCAAAATGAAAGAAGGAGGAAGTCTTAGAAAAATAAATGTTGTTGAACAATGTTTTATTTTTGTGCTAGAGTAGAAATTTTCAGGCTGAATGTTACATAAAGATGGCAAGAGGCATCTCCGTATTCACAGCAGTCTAAGCATTTTCTTCTCTCACTCTTCACCTCTATCTCACTGTCATTATCCCTTCTGAGTTCCTTTCTTTCCCTCTCTTATACACATGCTTTCCTCTAAAAAGCTTAGAGGTTATAGAGAAGCATTTGCTTGGACCTGTTCTTGCATGTCTAGTGAACTAGGTATTATTATAGGAAGCTTTCTGGAAATGCAGTAGCAGAAGAAAAGAGAGAGAAAGCAAACAGCCTAATACTCACAGTGCCTGCACCCTACTTTCCAGACACTTAGGTTGCCTTGATAACACTTTTTGAACATCCTCTCAGATAAAACTAGGTGACTTGTCACTGTCATAGTTGCCACATGATTTCCTTCCACAAAGAATGTAAGATGTAGCCCAAAACACTTGAGCACTGGGATTATGACAAGGATCGATAGTATTCCAGAAGAAGGGTGGAAATCCCTATACTGGAATTAAAAAAAAAAAAAAAAAAAAAAAGCTAACTGTATGGGAATAAAATGAGGAAAATAGGAAAATATTACCTGCAGTGCAGATTTAATGCATGCAAACTGGAATAGTTTCCCTGAGCATCTATTTATGGTTCTTCCTGTTGATATTATAAAATTATACTGCTTGAAAACATAAGGAGTTATTCTAGCAGCCTAGACTGGCTGATGCACTGAGCATTTGCTGAGCACAGCTCGGCTGTGTAGGTCCCCATAGGTAACAGTAGTAGCATCTGAGACCAGTAACAGGTCAGAGCAGCTGTGTGGACTCCCTCTTGTTTGCCAGCTGTCTTGGGAACTGGCTCATCAGCAGAGAACAAGCAGGCTGCAGTTGTAATACTCCATGCACTCCTCTGGTCTCTTGCGCTCCTCCCTGCCCCCTCACCATGCATATTGCCACTTTTCTCTGGGATGGCAGGGAGAGCAGCATGGAAGTCAGCCAGACAGTCCCCCAGACTTAGCTGTGGTCTTCTGCAGACTAGGGCAACCCTGAGATGAGAACCTGATGGACCATGTCTTTCATAGATAAATAAACTATGTAAATATTTTAATTCTGGCCTTAGAATACCTTTTCTCCCCACCTCCTTTTGTCTCTTTCTCCTTTCTTACCTCTTTCCTCTCCTTTCTGTGTCTCACTCTTCTAAGATCTATTTAATTACGCCCATAGAAAAGAAAATGCTGATATCAAAAGAGCAATTCCCTCTTTTGATTTCCAATTCATTTTCCCCTCTCATTCAAGAGAATAGAAATATACAAAGTAATTTGGTATATAAAATGATTCCCCATAATTTTAATCCTTTTAAAGTGCTTGTGGAGATTATCACGGTTTGATTTATTTTGACAAGGGGTGGTAAAAATTGTAAGAACAATAGTCTACTAAAAATGTTTTAAAAGCCTGTTGCTGTGTTACGGGAATGAACATTTCAGGTGTTCCATGAGTTTGGGGGATGATTTCCTAATGCAGCTAAGTGAATTAAAGTAACACAAGGACAAGCATTCACAATAAGTAGAAATGGACCCCCTTTTACTAATCACAGAACCACAGAAGAGTGTGTGAAGATTTTTTTTCCAGCAGTTAAGCCATCACCATTTTTCTGTTCTGTGTCTTTATTTTATTGCATTTTCTTTTGCTTTTCATGGGCCAGGCAGCTAGATGTTTAATCTACAAGGGAAATCCTAGAATTGCCAAAATTTCTGAGACACGGGGTCTACTCTACCAAGGATTTGGGTGTAGCTCTAATACCCTATAATACCATTCCCCAGGCAGAACTGGAGAGTGAGAGGCAGAGCCCGGGCCCTGGTCCTGCACCAGCTCTCTCATCTCCCAGTTTTCTTTGGGTTTTGTGCTGAAATTGTGCCTGAACTCTGTTTGGGACTGGGTCTAGTAGCTCAGCACCCAAAAGGACCAAAAGCGGTGACCGTAAGGGTTGTAACAGCAACAAAGGGAATTCTTGTAGTGAGACTCTGCACTCAGCAGCTCAGTAACATCATGGTCCCACAGCCTGAGAGTGAGTCTCACCATGTGATGACTTACTTACAAGGCTTAATCAGCCTTATGCAGTGAGGTTTATTCATCATTATGCATGAAGACACGCAGCTCCATAACCCTGCCATGAAGATACAGTCATTTGGCCTGATTTATGTGTGTCAGGAGTAGGAGTGCTACCAAGGAAAAGACCATGATGGTAGAGTGTGTGCACTCTCACAGGGAGCCATGTTCAAATGGCCTTGTCCTCCCTCCTTCCATCACTGCAGCCAAACGCATTTGGTTTTCCCCCATTAACTGGCCTCCATCACCCAGCTGTTTTGTGACGCCAGTGTCTGTGGTCTTACGATGGAAGAGAATAAAAATGAGAGAGAGAAGTTTATTTTTCTAAGGCCAATTATTCCATCACACATACTGAAAACAACTTATCTATCTAAGGTGTCATATCATCCCATTGCAAGACAGCATTACAAAATAAATACGAAGTTTTCACAATATTCCTGTCCCCTTGTCCTGTGTTTATGTTTGTAGCTTTGTATCTAAATTTTGCTCATTGATTATACTTGTTGTTATCTGTGGTGGATAATATACATTGTTCAGAATAACCAGAGATTTTAGAAAATCGAATTTCTAGAGAATTGAACCTCCAAAAAAAGCAAATACTGAAGATACCACTGGAGGAGCTTAACTTTGTGAAGTGTGTAACATATAGAATTAAGAGAGCAATTGGCTGCTGTCACAAGATCTTTATAACTAATAAATGTAAATTTCAAACTGTTTCAAAGAAATAGTGATCTTTACAATTACATTAAAACAGCAGAAAAAAAAATGAAAAGAGGAAGAGGGTGAATAACAGAGCAGGCAAATGACTGATCATTCTGTGTGGTTTTCACTCGAGCACAAGAAGAATGATTACATCCCTACAGCAGTCTTCAAAGTGTTGAAGTCAGAGAGTGGAATAGGAAATGAACTGCAGTTCAGTGACCCTCTGTGGCCTGAACAGTGGGAGCTGGTAAGCACAGCATTTCCACTTTATTCACTTCTCTTTTTTCAACCACTGTCACTAGAAGGCCTTCCCACACACACGCTTTTGCATCATTATTGTAACCTGAAAAGAACTAAATGTAGTAGATCTGTCTATGTAAAGGCAGACGTACTCTGTACGGGTAGATGTCCCAATGCTGTACATACGCACAGGCTAGTACACATGTGTATGGTATACCAATGAACAACTACAGTTTTTCTGAAGAGCCCTGCTTTCCAATTTGAAATAGAATACATACTGTGCCATGCAATTTTCTTTGTGTTTCATTAGAGATAAAACCATGAGTTGGTCACCTAGGTCTGCTTGAAGAATAGATATAAAGTACAGCTTTCATCCTGGTCTGTAATTTTCTGTCTAATGGAGGTGCTTTCTTTGTCACAACACATTGGCAAATACTCTAGCCTCCAGCCTCCAGCTAGGGAAAAAACCCTACATAAATATAGCCACAGCATGATGTTGCTTAAGATATGCTCGACCTTGTCATCTTGATCTGTTCTCATGCTACATGTAAGAAGGGTAATCTAGTGCTTAATAAAAGATTTAATGCACATCACATAGTTGTCCATAAAATTACACCTATGCAATGGCGTGATAAAGTTGCATGTAAACATATACAGGAGGTAAACCTGCAAGATGTTAGAGTGTATGTATCCTTGTAGACAAGTCAAAAGCCTACTGATGATCCAAGTGACTTTTATTTTTTCTCTTTTGTTTTGTAACGGGCGATGCTTTGATCTTTGAGAGGGAGTTCAAGACTTTTCAATGTGTTTATTTTAAGAGAGAAGTACATCCTTAATCACATCTAGATTACCAAACTTTTTTACAGAAGTTCAGAAGCAGCTCAGAAAAAATTTTCATTTAAATGTTTAGGGAAAGAGAGGACTGAGGGAACTGTATTGGTTTTTCCAGCAGATTAGGATGGATAATTTTCCTTTCATTTAGAAGATATGACTGGGTGAATCAGAGGGTTGCAATGATCAGGGGGCTGGAGCACCTCTCCTATGAGGACAGGCTGAGAGAGTTGGGGTTGTTCAGCCTGGAGAAGAGAAGGCTCCGGGGAGACCTTATAGCAGCCTTCCAGTACTTAAAGGGGGCCTACAGGAAGGATGGGGAGGGACTCTTTATCAGGGATTGTTATAATAGAACACAGGGTAATGGCCTCAAGTTGAGAGAGGGTAGATTTAGATTGGATATCATGAAAAAATTCTTTACTGTAAAGGTAGTGAGACACTGGAACAGGTTGTCCAGGGGAGCTGTGGATGCCCCATCCCTGGAAGTGTTCAAGGCCACGCTGGATGGGGCTTTGAGGAGCCTGGTCTAGTGGGAGGTGTCCCTTGCCCATGGCAGGGGGCTTGGAACTAGATGATCTTTAACGTCCCTTCCAACCCGAACCATTCTGCGATTCTGCGATTCTGCGATTCTGTGAATCAGTGATGACTGTTTGTCAAGGAAAAAATTAAAAATCAAGCCTGTAGTCTTATTGTTGTCTTTCTGCTTTGAAGCAACTCCTGACCATCCAAATTTCCTTGGAACCTCTTTTCTCTGCAGCTTCAGTACTGTGTGATGTCACTGCATCTCTTGGATTTGGAAAGAGAGTGAACAATAATTTTTTGCCAGCATTACAGAATGATAGAATCACAGAATGGTTTGGATTGGAACGGACCTTTAAAGGTCAGCTAGTTCCAATGCCCCTGCCGTGGGCAGGAACACCTTCCACTACATCAGGTTGCTCAAAGCCCCATCCAGCCTGGCCTTGAACACATCTCTGGGCAACCTGTTCCAGTGTCTCACCACCGTCACAGTAAAGAATTTCTTCCCAATATCTAATCTAAAGCTACCCCCTTTCAGTTTAAAACCATTACCCCTTGTCCTATCACTACAGACCCTGGTGAAAAGACTCTCTCTCCGTCTTTCTTAAAAGCCCCCTTTAAGTACTGGAAGGCTGCTATAAGGTCTCCCTGGAACCTTCTCTTCTCCAGGCTGAACCACCCCAACTCTCTCAGCCTGTCTTCATAGGAAAGGTGTTCCAGAATTCTCTGGACTCGCTCCAACAGGTCCATGTATTTCTTGTACTGGTAGCCCATTAAATATAATAAAACTGAAAAGAGGGAGGGTGTCATTAAACAAAGGTCTATGAAGTATGCTTCCAGTCAAATCTAAACTAGCATTAACACTACAGTATAAAGGAGGTAGGGTGCACAGTTCTTACTGCCTGTTACACTGCTTTAGTGTCTTTTTTTTTTTTTATTGTGACTCAGGACTACAAGGCAATAAGATCTATTTTAGTCACTCTCTTTACAACAAAATTTATCCTCAAAAAAACCTTCACAGCGTCTCTTGATCATATTGTGAAATGTGAGCCAAAAAACTCCAAAGCTAATATATCTCTTTGTTTTTTACAAAATCTTTCTGAGATATGAAAAGAAAAATCATTGTTTTATACACCTATCAGAATTTTGTTGAAGTCTTACATATTTTTACAATGTTCTGAAGTTACACATTTCTTTTTATCTGAAAAGACTAGATACATATTTGAAAAGAGACACGCAAAGAACATGAAATTTCAGTCTAGCAGTCTGTGTTTTTGGAAACTCATTTTTGTTAATTGAAGGTTTGTCTATTTTCATACGGTTTTCGCTTTAAATCCTCTGTAGTTTTACAAAAGAGTCTAACTCTTCATTCCTCTTACATTCTAAATCTGCATTTTACAAAAGAAATGCCTAATATAGTACTCCTGAGAGCCCAACAAAGAAACTCCTAAATGAATAATTAAGAGGTGAATTAATGTTTTTATGATTCAAAATCTGGGAATATAAATGGAGGGATGTTGCGTCATCATGTGGGCTGCAAATAGAATAAAGGGTTATGTTAAATGAACACCAAAAATAGAAACTTTGCCTTTTCCTCTACAGTTCCTTGTTGAAGCCAAATGCTTGATAATTACTCTTGACTATTTCCAAATCCCATCACAGGAACTGTCTTTTCCTCAGCTGAGGAATCCTAATTCACTTCTGCTCTAATTAAAGAATCAGACCTTTCTTCCTGGACTCACCTTTTCCCAGACCTGTTGTTACTATCAAAATTTGGCCACTTCACCCTCAACAACCAGGCCGTATGAAAATCCTTAGGTCCTGCACAGCTTACTTATATTTATACATAAGAAGAGTAATTCAGTCCCTCCCTATGTGTTGTGATCAAGGCCTTAGATCATTCCTTGCACGACTCACACTGCATCTGAAATGATCTTCAAGGACTCCTGCTGGCTTCAAAGAAACAGATTTTGTTTATCATTTTAGCAGAGCAGCTTTACTAAAGAACAGCTCTGCAGCTTTGGAGCATGGTACTCTTTAAAACAAGTGGAAAATGTAGAAACTGTGTCCTTGCTTCATAAATTTCATTCTGTCTGAACTCCTGATGTGTGTTCACACCAGTGGGCTCTTTCTGTTGTTTTTGCATATCCAAAGGTTCCAGCTGATAGGGTCTTTTTATATGAAGTTTTCTCCAATGGACATACCACCCGTTCAAAACACCAGTTTGGTGTACCACTGAACACACGTTTTATGGAAAGGTGATGGCCATGTTATTGCACCTGTTGCTCGTGAAGAGAAATAAGCTCCTGTGTTTGTGATGTTGAAAGGGCTTCACCTGATCAGCAGGGACAATACCTTATCCTAAATAACAGGAAAAATAACATTTTGCTCCCTTTGTGTTGCCCACAGATAATTCTAAACAAGTGACGTCAACTTGTAGTAATGGAGGGTGTTGTAGTCTGCTCCACAGGAATGTCACTCCAGCAGTCTTCAGAGTGCTTTAACAATAAGACCAAAGCCTATAAGCAGTATTGTCTCTGACCTACCTAGTGGAAAGCTTTGGTCCTCATGAGGTGTAGAGTGCCAAGTTATGTCAGCTTTATGTATGACATGACATGACATCAGGACATTCATTTACTGTCTGCTCGCCTGACCACTTATGGCACAGGAACAGCAAGGATCTGTCCTTTGCATCTAATAACTCCACTCATCCTCAGTTTTTCTATGGATAACCCGAATGTACTTTTTCGGAATCCCCCTCATCTTTACAGCATTGGATATGTCTTTTCCTAATTTCACCACTACTTTGTTGTGAATTCTTTTCACCCTTTTATCCTGACTCTAGTAAAGGACTTTGGGTCACTGACTTATCACGTACGTCTTTCTTGCTTCCCAACAGGGCAGGGGGCTACATCAAACACCTCTGCTTCTGGCTTTCTGGTGTCTGAATTTGGCCTACCGTGGCCTCCGCCAGTGTGTTTGACCTGCAATTCAAACTCCTCTACTTCAGGAGCGTAGCATGTGTCCTTTACACATTCCTCTGCTGAGCCCATGTAGCTGTGCCTGGACTAGTGCTACACTAGATCTTTCTTCTGGTTTCTGTTCTCTTGAATTGTACGGGAGAGGTGCTGTTTTTCACAGGCAGGGATAT
Source organism: Chroicocephalus ridibundus (assembly GCF_963924245.1). NCBI lineage: Eukaryota > Metazoa > Chordata > Aves > Charadriiformes > Laridae > Chroicocephalus > Chroicocephalus ridibundus. The sequence continues at coordinate 71,559,060 of NC_086284.1, read as the reverse complement.
GCATAGGGGATTATGACTGCGGTAGGCAGGTTATTCTGATCTGTCCTCAGAGGAAGAAGTCCCACAAGCAGGGTGTGTGACATATTGCACGTGTATCATGTAAAACCAACTCTGAAGCAGTTTATGACACTTCCTCTAGAAGGGCTGCGTTATGTGTATAGCTGGCCATAAATAAACGCCACCTGCCCTCCTGCACAGGGCCCCAGGCCTCCGCATTGCTCAGCGTGTGAAAGAATTTCACCCCTTACAATAATGCCATAACGCCCAGGACTTTATCACAATGAATTGGTGTGGCTTTCAGAGGCTTTCTCCTAATCCCCAGCCCTGCCTGGTGCATTGTTTGGTTTTTTTCTCCAGCACATGCTCTGCGTTAATGTTGCCCAAGGCACTTTATTTGCTAACGTCAGCCCTGCTTCTATCTTTAAAATAGTCTTCCCTTCTTATGGTCTCCTCCCCACCCTGAAATGATGCCTCACATTTGAAGCAAGTGTTTGCAAGTGGTACTGCTGCTCTGGATCTCGTAGGGCCCCCGTGCTACAGGCTGGCAGACTGTGCCACCCTGCCATTGCAAGCCTGTCTGGCTGTGGGTAAGCAGAGATGGGGCGCAAAAGCAAGGCTGGCCATTGCTTTCAGGAAGGACCAAAGTGAACTCAGGATGGAGCGTTTCCCACTGTTTCTGTTGGCACAAGCAAAGAGTGTCTCGGTGCTATGCTGCAAAGCCAGCCCTGCCAGCTGCCCTAGGAGCAGCTGGAAACCCAAAGGAAAAGAAAGAAATTTTGAACTGGTGAATGAGAAACTGGTGCTCTGGAGCACTGGGATGTTCTAAGGTCTGATTGTGGGTTTGGTTTGGGTTTTGGTTGTTTTTTTTTTTTAATTTTCTAAATAACCCAATCATTTGTTTGTACTGATAAAGGTATTGAAAATGCTGTCTGTTAATACCTGCTAGCCCATAGTTAAGAGATGGGAGTTCAGAACACATTAGCAGGCCCACATAAAAGCCAATTACAGAGGAGGTTTTGTGGGTAGAAGTGTGGCTACTAAAATAAAAGCTTTAAAATATTCAAAGGCCTTTTTCTTCTTCCCCCCAACACCCTCCCATCCCCCCATCCCCCGTCCCCCCCCCCCAATGGTGGTTTTTACACCTCTGTAAACACAATTTATTAACATATGCTGCTGCTCTGTCTGAAATAACCCCCTCCAGTTCTGGCTGAAGAAAGGGGCTGTGCCAAACTCTGCTGCTAGGAGAAAATGAAGGAAGACAGGTTCTGAACCTAGGGCTCCCATTTTGCTCCTGAAGAGCAATTTGAGTAAGCCTCTCTTCTATAGCAGAATGCCTCCCCTGTAAGACATCTTCAGTGGGTGGATCAGTGTCCTGAAGAGTGGTATGGAGCCAAAGACCTGCATTTGTGGGAAGTGAATGTCTGCCAGAGCCTGGATGCCTCTCTGCAGGCAAAAGAGCCTTTGCAGGGGAACAGGAATAACAGTCAGAAATATCCATATATATGACAAAGTGCACATTCTATGAAAACTGTGAAACAATGTCCCCAATGGTTACGTGAGACCAGAAGAAAAGAATGATTACTCTATACATTTATGTTTGTGTATTCACAAATTCAAAAGTGTATATATACATTCAGGAACATATATCTTCACCACCATGTTAAGTTGATTTGGAATCAGGTTTAGCTTAGTTGATCACATGTAGTTGTCTCCTATAGGGTGAACTGATGAGTCCTTCAGGCTGCATTGACTGTATCAGGTACTTAGACACCAACCTCACACATAAATATCAATCTGTAGACACCTAAATTTGGGTGTTTTAATCAGGAGTTGAAATCCATCTCATATGTCGATATAAGTTATGATTCTATATAGTTCTATACAGAGCATCTGTCAAGTAAAAATCTCATGTTATGACTCAGTTTATGCAGACTGCTCAGCTGTACCTTTGCTGTCCGAGGAGCACTATGATAACACACCGTCAGCCAGTGACCGGCCTGCTACAAGCGCATGTTTCTGTTACTGAGTTCGAGCTCCTACTGAAGGTTCTCAAAGAGCTCCCATCAAAACTCCTGCATGGCAGCTGAGCTCTGCAGAGCTCTGGTCCTAAGTAAAGGCAACCACTGAAAATAAGGAATAACCAGTAAAAACGGTTTGACTGCAGTATCCTTTTCTCTATGTGAGTTCATGTCAACAAACTGACTGTCTAGTGGCTCAGGACATGGTTGTGTTCCTTCAATATTTTTGCACACTTTTATCTTACATGTTACACCATGAAACTGTTTTTGCTAGTGGTTTCATCTGGTAAGACCCTTTCACATCTTTACGTGTTAGCCTGGCAAGGCAAAAAAGGGAGAGTGATTTGTGCGGAAATAATATGTGCTAAAAGTGAGCTCATGCAATTTAAAGAGGAGATGCTGGAGCTAGTTGCCATCATTATAGCTTGAATTAGCTGTTGGCTAGAAGTTTCTTAAGCTATTATGGGAAAGGGATAATGGAGAGGCTGAATAAGAGACAATATTAAAAATAAGGGAAAAAATATGTAAATTCAAGGCACTGGTGTGCTCATAGGGAACACTTCTAAACAAAATAAAAGGTCAGTTGCTTTAAATAAGTAAAAGGAAGCTTCATTGTTTACAAAAATAATTATACATCTAAAATTGTTCTTCATCATTTTTTTACCATGTAAATTAAGTTACATTCTATACATAAGATACAATAATATATGGGGCTATCCAGCACAGGAATCTCTTGTAGCATTTTGAACTATGGTCAAATAAAAAACTCAAAACCATTGATATCAGTTAGTTATTCATGCCACAACGAGGTTCACTTGAAACTGGCTTATGAGTTGAACAGCTATTATGGAACAGATAAAGGGATACACACCGACATCCAGATGTACATCTGTACATGAAGTATACCTGCTCAGGCCTGTTTTTCTTAGAAGACTAAGAAAATACTTATTGAGATTGGTAAAATGAACTAACCATGAGGACACCTTCTTTCTCAAATTACTAAAACAGGAAGAAAAGATTATGTGAGAAACAGTTATGCAGGGGACAAACTTGAAAGTGTCTCTATTTTGCCTCTTTTAAAGCATAAAAAAATACAAATTCTCTAAAATACCTAAAGCATAAATGTCAGGAATCTGGAGAACTTTAGCCAAATAGACTCTTCAGATACTGTAAGAGGAAAGAAATGAATGTCCTATTACAGTATTAGGTAAGTGTCCTTTCCTGTAAATAAGGAAATTACCTTGTTGAGAAACGGTAATAACTCAGTATATATTGTACTTATTTTATGACAGTCCACTCATACACTATTACAATACTGAGTGCTCTCAGAGGTCCCTCCTGAAACAAAAAGAGATTCCAGATCCAAAACCTTACAACAGCAGATCTGTAATTCATATGTAATTCAGATCTTCTAATTTCACCCTATAGATTTTCCCTTCTCTCTTCAGACTTCAGACTGTGAGACTGTGCTGTGGAAGGGTGATGTGCAGAAAGCACTCAATCTCAGCTCTGTCAGTCATGGGACACTTGTTGCTGAAAATGTGATGCTTACCCTTCTAGCTTCTGAGGCTCTATTGCAATCTTTGCTTTGGCAGTCTCTAAGGGTCTCAATCTTTCATATCTAGAGTAGAGGACTACTAAAGTAATGCAAGGAAAGCTAAGTTTTGTCACCAAATTATGGAAAACTGATCGCTAGTGGTATGGAAATGTAAAGGTAAAGCTGAGCTGCCATCCTGGCTTACATTCTCTTATTGTGGGATGCTGCGCTGAAGATCATTGAATGGAACTAAATGTCCTCCGCTGACTTAAAACTGCTGAACAGCAGGACCTGAGGCAATAAAAACCTGTATTTTCTTCCTGAATTTCCTTTATTTTCCCCTCTCATTGAATTTAATGGCAAAATCTCCACTGAAGTACCTGATACTGAGTTCCGACACTACACCTATGTCTGAGTTGTGCCTTTTCTTATAGCAAAAGAGGTTTGATTAGTCTGGGGTCTGCTCTAGAGACTGCGGCACAGCGGCTTGTGCTGACTGGAACTTTCTTACAAAAAACACCCTCAAAAATGTAACTGTGTTGTCCCTTTGAATGGATCAATTGGTAACAAAAGGGTCATGGAAGGAAAGATTCTTGCTCTTTTAAACTCCTTTTCAATTCACATTATTTACCAAAGTGTTGGGATTATTTTGCAGTACTTTTTGTCCTCTTAGTCAGTGCTGTAGAGATTACATGGTAGCAAGTGTTTGGGTAGTGCAAGAGCTTTCCTTGTTTAGATGATTTTATCACATTCTGTAGTAATAGTTTGAAACAGGAATTCCTTTAGATATAAAAACTCTTGCTATTTTGGCCTGGTGTAGAATTTGTGCGCTTGGGATTTAGCTGTTTCTGTTTCGTTTCCTTTCAAAAATTACCCAGGAAATATACTCTTCTTGCAAAATCAGGCAGACTGCTCAAACTCTCCCATGAATCCTGTTCATTATACACTGCCATCGCAGGTATAGTGCAAGGGAAAGTTTAAATATCACACTTACCAGCACTTTGATAGCATATGACAGTGTAAAATGCAGCAATGTACTTTTCTGGCTTGTGAACACAAACTACCCAGGGCCAATTTACAAATAATATGGTTAAAAATACAATTGCCCAATGTGAAAGCTACTTGAATATTCACTCCATCCAAAGCTAACCATTGTGCAGAGCTTGTTTTTTTATCTCTTGAAAACTCGTCTTCCACTTCGCAGGAAGGCGGGACGCTGTGTGGGTACCAGTTCGAGCAGATTGCAGCAGCAGTTGTCTGCTCAGTCTGCGCTCACCCTTTTTCTGCCTAAAGCTTGTGGAGCGAGGAGCTGAGGCCTGTGTCCACTACAGCACCGATAAAGCAATTATGTAGTGAAATCCTTGACTTTAGGCCAAGGCTTCCCAACTTCCCAAATACCATCGCCAAGTCTCAACATTTCTCGTGAATCACCATGCGTCATCACGACCTGCTGCCCTTGCCACTGACAATGTTGTACACTTCCTTACCATGACCGTACAGGTGTTTCATCTATTTTTATGCTTATTGCCATGCTTTTATTTCTTTATTTATTTATTTTAATGCAGATTTCTCTTTTCAAAGATTGCAGTGGGGGCTGGAACAGCACAGTTTAGCCCAAAACTTAGTCAGTGGCTGAGAAGTTTTATAGGATATTTTTACAGTCATGAATAAGGAAAATCATGGTAATTCATGACTCTTTATGTGTCACAATATTTTCATATACAAGATCTTTTGCTGACAGGAACAGTTTTATGGTATCATGCAGGATGGAACCTTGCCCTCAAACTATATTTGGACATGTTGGATGGTGAGTTTACTCCACCAAGGTACATTTTTGTTTGATTCTGGGATTCTTCAAATTGGTATTGTCCCTTTTACTATGTCAGTTCACATTGCATGATCTCTCCTGGTTCTCTTTAATGTGTGTGCAAATTGGTCGATATACACACCAGCTTTTCAACGTAAAATCCGTCTGTTTCATGATAGCATCTGCTTTGAGTCTACTGCCTGTCTCCTTTTCCCTCCTTCAAAGCAAATGAGCCCTTGCTGTATGAGAATTTTTCCTTTCTATTACGAGCTAATAAAATCCTACTATTCAATAACGCATTGGACATGGCATTTTAGAAATGGCTTTAACTCTTCTTGTATACAAGGAAGATCCTTCAACTCCAAAAAAGAGAATAGCTCTTTGATAATATTGAAAATTTGTAAATTTCATTGGTTTCAAAATAATAAATTATGCTGTGTACTGCAAACATTGATTTGCAAATGAAAAAACCACAGGTGAGTAAATGATGAGCCTGATTAAGATTTTTGTTTGTTTCTTTTAATTACTGCCCTTTAAATTTCTGTTAAGTAATTGCTGTTACTATGTAGTTTATACTGCTGCTTGGGATTAATTCATTGATATTTTAATGATAGCACATTATATTTTTACCATGTGAGGATTAAGCCACTGTTCAGTTACTGAACTACACTAGCTGTAGTTTTGCATTAACGTAAAGTACTTAGTCGAAAATAGTAGAAGGTAATTATGTTTTAAGTTAGCCCATATAAGGAAGTAAATTCTAGTGACAGTACTATTTTAAACACTTATAAAAATATATTAAAAGTTTTGCATTCAAAGATTCTTGTCTTACATATTTTACAGGATTAAATGTCTATGTTAAGAAAAAAGGAGAGGAAATGGTGTTGATGGATACATGTAGTCATATGCTGTTCCATCAATATTTGAATATGTATAGCATTTTCAAAATAGGATCAGGGAAGTAATATATATGAAAACAGGTTTTTTCATACTGACAGAACATTATCAAGGACTTGGAAGATAAAATAACCAAACAAAACTATTCTTTAGTATGTTGGACATTGGAAGAAAGGTGGGTGGTGTGCTCTTTTTTCAATTGTCAAAGCATGAAAAAAGAAGATTAAAAATAGTGAGCTCTGTAATCAAGCTCCAAATAGAGATTTCATCCCTGAAATGGTTTTGAGGAAATCGTAAAGGGAGGATTTTATTTCAGGCTCATCTGTAATTAAAAGACATTTTAACAGCCCATTCTCAAACTACAGTTATATAGTAAAACAATACTTAATGAAATGTTGGTGGAGTATTTTTCCAATGCTATTATTAAATTATTTTTGGAGGATTTTAAGAATTGTAATAATTACTAGTTCACACATGCATTTTTGTAGGATTGTTCTTTTAGTATAAGGGAAAGATTCCTTTTATGACTTACCATATCTATTATGATAAAATCCTAAAGTACTCATATCAAGAACACAAGCTCAGTAGTATTAGCCAGCAAGAAAATGAGTAATAAAGAAGCAGGTCTTGCTCCAGGAAGAGTTCTGTCTGTAAGCTCACCAATGAGCATTTCTAGCATTGCACGGCAAAGCTTCTGTTCTGCTGTTATATTCCAATGCTACTTCATTTAATTGGAAGATGCATATTTATTTAATTGGGCATTCACACTGAGACAGTTTCATATGGGCAAACCCCTGCATATCCATGGAGATTTCAGTCAGACTCCACCCTGGATAGGCAAGCATTCAGATGAAGCACCATTGAAGTGATGAAGGCTATATACAAAAGCAGGATCCTGCTTAACACGATTCGTTTTATTCCGTACACAGCATGGGAATCACCAGAAATGGTTAAGAATCTCTCCCTGGCATTCATTCAGTGAACTGAAATGGGCCAGTGTTCTGTTGAACCCTACAGCAGAAAGGTGAGATGTACCCTCATAGGTATATACCTCACCGTAATACTAATTGTAGAACCATTATACAAATTAAGAATATATTTTCTTCATCATCTGTGAACACAGCAGCAGTCAGACTGCACTGTCAGATGTTAAAGCATCTGAAAACTGTGTGAAATGAAATTCCCCTTCTCACAGAGACAGACTTCTCCAGGTCGAGGACTCAGCCCCAGCTTCTCTTGAACTGTTCAGGACACAGTTGAGAAGATGGGGGAAGGAAGAGTGAGACTCTTCTTCACCAGTCCTGCAAACATTACCAGGAACCTGTCTGTCTCCAGGGTAGCAGCTGGGTGCTCTTGATAGCCACTGAAATTAGTTCTTTCCTTCAGGTGGTCACTAACACTGCTGCAGTGCTGAGTACTCAGGCCTTAAGCTGTATCAATCTGTTCAATGCCACAATCACTACATACAGACATTGGGGGGTTTACTTTTTTTATTCAAAGAAAGAAAGGCACTGCTAAAATTTCATTAGAAATATGTAGTTTTAAAAGTTGTCAACGTGCAAAACTAAGGATCCAAAAGTCAGATGTCAGGATTCCTGCTGCCCATAAAACACTAATTCTGCCTGTCATGCCTTAGATTTACAGTACAGATTTTACTTACAGCAATCATACGGCAGCTGCAGATTTAATGCTCTGTTCTGAGCATTTGAGTTGCGGGCACCCAAAGAGTCTTATTCTAGTCTCAGTGACTTACTTAGCTGTGCAAACAATATGTGCTTTGTCTTATCTCTCTAAGCAAAATCTTTGCCTATTGAAAAGAGGTGTCAGGGCAGAAAAAATATAGTGGGGTAGAAGACAGGCAAAGAAACTCCAACAGATAAAGTTACCAAAAAAAAAAAAAAAAAAAAAAAAGAGAGAAATCATGATTGTCTTTCCAGCTTGCGGTTTCTTAGATTAAAAAGTAATTGGGAAGAGCTTGAGGAAAAACTCAGAAGTTTTCATTGTGGCATTATGGACACCAAGAATTTGTGTTTATCACAACTTTTATTTAAAATCACAACATGTGCTCCAAGCCATAAAGGAAACTTTATTTTAGTATAGTAACTAGAGTTGTTTTTAGCAGATTAGGGCAAGAAACAGAGCATGAAGGAATCTGCAGCTTTTTTTCCATGGAGTACTGAGTCACGGAAACTGAGTTGCTGCGGTACTTTTTTGAAGCACCAGTGGCTCAGCTGCAGGCAAATCCAATTCTCCCTGATTTGGAAAAGGGATCTGAACCTGAGTTTTCCAAGTTGCAAGTTACAGCCTTCCCCGCACTGACTAGGGGTCTCTCAGTTGTGTCTTGCAGCTATTCCACCTTGTACATGTTACAATGATCCCTCCTTATTGTCCAAAGAGAATCAGGCTCTACTCTCATGGCTACAGCACACACCCGACATAATTTCTAGAGTCAAGATCTTGTTGCAGTTATGACTTAGTATTGAACAGTTTTGACAAAAGATGTCCACTTCAGCGTGATCACAGTAGTCTTTGGGGTGAGCTATTAACGTGGGACACAAAGAACAAAGAGATTTCATCTTGGGTCTTCAGTATCCTAAGTGAGTGCTCCGTTGGCCACCAAACAGTTTTCTATGACTAGGAATTCCATTGTAGAAACTGAAGAAACAGATCCAAGTGTTATTTTTGCTGGTTTAGGCTGATTTCTTGGGTTTTTTTAGCAGGTTCATCCCCGTGACAAGTTCACATTTCGATAAACTGAACATTTCTGATGAAAAACTACTTTGTGAAAAAGATCCCTCACCAGTTATAATTAATACACTGTTTTGTATTATACTGTTTAGTGAAGTTTTGAAAGTATGGCCTTAGGGATAATCTTTTCAGCAGTTTCTGTTAATTGACAGTGTTATTCAGACATCTTCCTTCCACCCCAGCCCTGGTAATATGCGTGAGTTATATTAATGCAGTAATTATTTACATCACTTTTTAAAATTTCCCCATTTTGTTTCAAAGGGGTTTTTAGTTAAAATGTTTTGTAATGCTTTTATGTCTCTGACTCTTTCTCAAGTAACAGGTTTTTTCATGTATTATTTGGAAAAAGACATTTCAGAATCCCGCTAGAATTATTCAGTTTGGAAAACATCCTATAGACATAATTTGCTGGAGGCAAGCGAGCACTGTAGATTAAAAGTTTACACGAAGACAACAGACAAACCAGTATTACTTTAAATCAGACTGAAAGTGAAAAAAATACATTTCTGCTAGGCCCAAAAGACCTTTATTTAGTATCTTCTCAAAAACTAGAGTATACTATTACATACCCAGTAAATACTGATCTTCACTCATTTACTTTGTACTCCATTAGTATTCTGCTCTTAATGTTGGAATGTGGTCTCACAGATTCTCAGAAATACCTTTTAGCATCACCCAAATTAGGCAAATGATTCATAGGTGATATCAAATGAAATACAAGGGGAAAAAAAAGTGTTTCCTAATTCTTTCTAGTTGCAAAACACCTAACCTCAGAATATTACATGTTTCTCATGTATAGATAACAGGCAAGAAACATACTGAGAGTGTTAAAAAAAACCCAAATCAGTAAGTAAACAAATGAAGAGCTTTGAGACCTTCCTTCATGCCACTGTGATAGAATTCATTCATTCCTGCATGTGACTTTCAGTACGTCATGATTTATTTCAGAGTAGGCTACATGGGAATAGCAAAGCAGATTACTGCTTAGTATCTCCTCTGATTTGTAGTTGTTATGCAAGGTGATTTGTATATACATATACCCACATGTATACCTATACTTATTTTCTAGTTTGTTTTTTTCAAATGGAAGGGTGCTATCTCAGTTCTTCCTTTCATGCTAAAATGAAATGTTAATTGCCATTGTTGCTTTGTAAAAATATTCAATGGAATGCATAGTTTTATGTGGTACAACAAATTAGTAAGAATATCTGAATCATAAAATGAATATATTAAGTTAATACTGTAGTGTCATCCCTAAATCATAAAGATAATTTTGCATGAATAATATTCAAAGAGGTCAAAATAAGACAGTATTTCCAGTGATGATCATGGGACTGGATGTCTTAATTTTTAGCTGCTCAACTTGAGACACCTAAAGCTTGATATCATGGTATTAGGGACTATGTCATGATCTGCTATTTTGTCTGTACTGGTTTTGTCTGGGATAGAGTTAATTTTCTTCATAGTGGCTCATATGGGGTTATGTTTTGGATTTGTGGCCAAAACAATGTTGATAACACAGGGTTGTTTTATCTGTGGCTGAGCAGTGCTTGCACAGCATCAAGGACTTCTCTGTTTCCCACCCCACCAGCGAGCAGGCTGGGGGTGCACAGGAAGTTGGGAGGGGACACAGCTGACCCCAGCTGACCAGAGGGGTAGCCCATACCATATGATGTCGTGCTCAGCAATAAAAGCTGAAGGAAGAAGAAGGAAGGGGGGGGACATTCAGAGTTACGGCATTTGTCTTTCCAAGTAACCATTATGTGTGATGGAGCCCTGCTTTCCTGGAGACGGCTGAACACCTGCCTGCTGATGGGAAGCAGGGAATGAATTCCTTGTTTTGCTTTGCTTACACGCAGCTTTTGCTTTACATGTTAACCTGTCTTTATCTCAACCCACAAGTTTTCTCACTTTTTCTCTTCTGATTCTGTCCCTCATCCCGCTGCAGGTGAGTGAGTGAGTGAGTGAGTGAGTGAGTGAGTGAGTGAGTGAGTGACTGTGTGGGGCTGAGCTTCCTGCCGGGGCCAACCCACAACAGGTTTCTTACTGGGAGAGCAGTTCTTCAAACATTTAAGCCTCATGGAAATGCCAGTTCCATATGGCAGCAGAAGTCATTCTCTGTTGACAGTGGTTTCCTTGCAATGGAAACATTCATGAGGTGACTTAAGCCAAAATGAGGAATGTGAAACAAGAAATTAGATCTCTGTTTTTTATCAAAAGCTAAAAATTCCTTCTTTGTATCACTTTTCTTACTTCAGTGACTCTATTCTCTTGCCCCTCCTTCCACTTCCTTAAAAAAAAAAACGTTAAATGAATCACATCAAAGCTTGGGATAGGATCAAAAGACTCCCATTGCTAGCCAACCCTCCTAACCCTTCCAATGTTTACTTCATATTTTGCCTAATATTTAACTGAATTTCTGAAGGGTACCTACTTAATCAAATAACTTCCTAAATCTCAGCAAACGACCTTCCTTCCTTTCTTCACCTATTTGCATTTCATAAGTAACATCCACACTGAGCCTAGGGGTTTAATATACTCAGTCTGGTGTTATCATCCATAGTTAAGAGGATGGCTGTGTTTACTAATGGCAAAAATTGTTTCTCAGCTTGCCCTGAAAGTGCAAAACATGCAGCCTCTCTTTGTTAAAAGTTTTCAGCATTAGTCATGGGAAGTAGCTGGTCACACACTCAGCCATGTCATCCTGCACACATACACGCCACAGCCATGGCTCCTCTGACCTCCTGGTGCCACACTGCCAGGACAACACCTTGTCCCTGGCTTCCCCACTGTGGACACGATGGTGTCAAGCTAAGGCAAAATAATGCTGATGGTGCAGCACTGGGGGACACAGGTGGCACCTTCATTCCCTGATGTTTACCCCAGTATTGCTCAGGAAAGTTCTTAGAGTACTTTGCCAGCTGCATAAGACCCACCCTCCCTTCTCTCCTTTCTCCATGTGAGCTAGGAAATATTAACAGATACCGTAGGAAACACATGTCTACTCCTATAGCATCAGTAAAATAGCCTACTGAGGCTTTAATACCGTAGAAGGGACATGTCCTTGTCGGAGGGCTCCAGGATCCTCACTATTAGTGCTGAAACACTCTCCAGGTAGAGAGGTACCGAGGAGCTCTTTCACCAGTTGAGAAGGAAAAGTAATAGAAAAAAACAATAACGGGATCACAGTATTAACTGTATTGATATCTAACAGAACTTCACAGTGCCAGAGGAGGGAAGTGGCCCCATTTTGGCCCCATTCCCTTCTCCCGAAGCTACAAAGCAAAGACTTATGCCATTCTTCTACACCCTCACTATTGTCTTGGTAGTCTCTCCTGATTTCAAGATGTGGGATTTTCCTCCTCCTTCAGCTGCCTGTTGTGACTCTGCATGAAGCTCACCTCCCCATTGTGCAGCTGCTCTCATTTCAGGGGGTGCTGCCACCAACAAGCACACTTGCCTTCATGTGATAAGATTGCAGGCGATCATTTCATTGATGCAACACAGCAAATGGGAAGAAAAGGCACGAAGGCTCCTAAGATTTTAATTTCCATAAATCTTGCCTAAGGCTCCAGCTGGAGCTGTCCTAGAGGGGCCATGTACAGTATAGTACAGTATATTCCCTAACTGCTTCTTTAGCCAAATAAATTTTGTTGATGAGTCATGTGGGCACTGCAGAGCATTTCAAAGACCCATCTGGCAGAATAAAGTCACTCGCCTTCAAAGCGTAGTGTATCTCAAAAGGTTCAGCATTTGGATTTGGTTTGAATTCTTGGATCCTTATCTGAATTCCCTGAGACTGTATAACAGGCTTTCTTGCAGAATTTCCTTCATTTCAGCTTCTAGTTAAAGCCACGTAATGACACAAGAAAGCTTTTTCTCCTGATATTTCTGTCAAAAACAGAAGTGTATGTCAGGAGGTGGGGAAAGAGGAAGAACCTGAAAATATCATAACTTTGAGTTAGATTTGGTTCAGGATTTGTTCTAGAAATAAGTGGAGGATTCCACGATATCATTTGGCTGTTGTTTAGATATTTATATTATTTAAGGGGCTGACTCATTTCGTTTAACAATACCTTCCTATATCTTACATTTCTACTAAATTAACAAGTTAATTCCTTTTTATGTTCCAGCCTGGCAGTCATGTCTCCTAATGTGGTGATCTTTAATTTGAATGGAGCCTTGGCTTTGCAAAATGCTACTTATAGTTCATCAGTTCTATTTTGCTTCAATTCTTCTAAATCATTTCTATGAAGAATATGGAATGCAAAGATTTTTCAAAGAATTCATCTTTGAAAAGATTACATTTAGTAGCTCGAGCCTCAGCTGAAATCTCACTAAGCTAACTTTTTCTAGAAGGATTTAAAGCAACCAATGAATACTTAAATATTTTCCTTCTTCTGTGGGAGTACTTGTATTTTCTTATCTGTATGACTTTGGTTTAGCTAGCAAATTATTATATTTTGCCTAGGTTCATGCATGGAAGGAACACATCCAGAACATTTATTCACACTTATAAATCCGTGGATGAAATGTACACCTTTGTTTTAAATTCCTTCCATTTGCTCTGTGAATGCCTGATCTTTATTCAGTTTTTATCACTTAGCGGATTAGACTTAAGATAGATCATGGAATATCTGGAAATACATTGCAGGCTGTCTTTCGTGATTTCAGGTTCATCTGGATGGCTCATTTTTTTCACAGCTGCTGATAGATAGAATCTGTAAAACCTGATTTTGGGAAGTACTGAGTATCTTTTAGCTCTCACAACGTGAAAGTTTAGATGATCAATGTTAATTCCATATTTCTCTCTTCTTACGCCTACAAGACTAAGTCTGTTACAGTGTCCACATAGAATGAAATATCTATTGGCTAGGAATGATAACAAGTTAAAATGTTGAGAATACTCTTAGGCTAGATCATGTCCAGTGTTTCTGACAGTATGTGTACATGAAATCAGAAAAAAGGCCACGCATCCCAGACCAGTTCTGATCACGGTTTCTTTTCCAAAAACAGAATGAACTGTTTTGCTTGTTAATGTGTCAAGAGCCGTGAGCTGATGAATAAAGAAGGTATTTCCAAATACCTAATTTCTTATTAGGTGCAGTTAGGGTTTTGGAATTACTTTACTGTACCCTGCCTTAAAACAGCCTCTATATACTTTGTTCTTATTTCAGGAATGTTTAAGCAAAAGCAGTGCGTAGAGGCACATTAGAGTCAAAGTAGGACAACCGAACATTTACAGTCTTCAGGAGGAAAGTAGAAAAGGGAGAGGATTAGGATGCTCATACACTAAGCAACATTTTACTTTAACTAGTTCTGGAACGATGCACTATTCAGGATGAGTAAAGATAGTGATACCATTGTCAACATGAGCATTTATCTACACTGGAAATGAATTGTTAGAATTACACAGCAATAATACAAACTGGTCAGTTCTCAATTTATCATGATAGGGGAAGAGAAAAATGGAAGAAAAAGTGCTATAACCTTGACGTAGTCATCACAAGAAGGCCCATAAATTACTTGTTTCTTTAATACTGTTTGGCAAGGTGCAAGCTAGCGAACATCACAAGTACCGAGGAAAACTTGGGGGGGCAGGGGGGAGAAGACTTGGTTTTTCAAACACAAACCATTATGATATTAAGTGGTTTCATGCTTTAATTTCTTCACGTTATAGTCTCACTTCCGAGTGCAAACTTTGCCGATGGCAAAGGGAAATACAAAGTGTTGACAGTTAACTATAGCTGGCCACCTGGCCATCCATTACACCCCAGATGTGAATTGTGAATTTTTATATTCTTTCTGTTTGAGGAAAATGCTTCTCTGATGTTCTTGAGCAACACTTTTCAACTGGAGAAATCTACAGATTCTTAGTTTGATGGACTTGTGATTGCAGCGTGGACCTATGGAAGAATGGTGGGGACACAGAAGAACCAAGGACCATGTGGCATATATTTGCCATCTGTCCAGTTATAAATTGGGTACCCATTTCAGCAATTTTCTGGTCTATAGAGGTCCATTTAAGTCTGGAAAACAGCTATTTCAGGGGTAGATTTTCTTCTTTGTGTACTAGTTAGCGAGTAGTTCAGCTGGGTTGGTAAAAATCCTTTCTCAATGTGAAGTATCTTAACAGTGAGCAAAAATATATATTTGTTATCTATCTGGCAGAAACAAAGAACTTGGGAAGTGAAAAACGCAACTGCTCTTCCTGAACTCCTTACAAACACAGGAATATGCCCCATCTAACAGAAAGAAGGGTAATGTACAACTTCACACTCTGTGTGACGGACTGAGAACCAAGACTTAAGCCTCGCCTCCCACACCTTGCTTTACCAGGCTAGTGGCAACTCTGGGGCTTGCTTAATGTGCACAGTTGGAGCTGCTATACTTTGTGACCAGTACTTAAGGGAACAAATCTGGTCATCGGTTTGATACCACTAGACTAGGCAACCAGTCCAACTATGCACACTGTTTTCTTGTCGAGGTTTGTTTTTTTTCTAAATTGTTTGTAGAAAATTAAACAGCTCCAACAGGAGTGCTCAGGACACCACCATCTCTAAGTGACCTGATGGTGAAGCTACATAGGATGTAGCTTGATTTCTTGGTCAGGGTGAGATTCATCATGAAGGTGAATCTTGATGTCCTATCTATTGTGTGAATGATCTTGTCATCAGGGCAAAGTTATTCTGGTTTAATCTCTCTCATCAGTTATAGCCCAAGTTGTCATCCTTGTGGTCAAACATGTAATATATTCCTGGTAAGAGCTTTAACGTCCCCGACAAAAAAAAAAAAAAAAAAAAAAAAAAAAAAAGATTTCTGACCAGATCACATAAAGAGAAAGAGAGAAAGTCCAGGAAAATGGACAAGAGAAAAGCTGCACTATCCGATTTATGAAGCTGAAATAAAGAAAGTGGCTACTACTCCAGAATAACGCTGATTTAGTCTCCCCTCTCCCCTTTTTCTCTATTCAGGAATCTATGAGCAAAAGCAGTGCCCCTATCAGCATCTCAGGGTGTAGGGAGGAGCGTGACTTGGATGGGAAGAGAGTGGAAAGATAGATTAGTTTCCGGTAAAATTCTACTGAAGTCTGTTTTACCCTCAATGTCTTTAAAATTCATTTAAAAAAAAAATCACTTTTTTATTAACCATTTAATACCTCTGACTCAATTCTTGTTTTTTACTAAGGCTCCTCTATACATTTTGACCTCAAACTGGAAAAAATTGACAAGCTCCTTGGCACCATCAGACTGAGAGAAAGTGTCCGTAGAGTAAATGGAAATGCTGTGGGTCTTTCATTTTTAAAAACCTACAGTCACGCGTCTCTTCATCTGCTTCATGCCTCTTCATCTAGTTTTCTTCAGAAGCTCCACTTAGCAGCAGTGGCACCTACAGGATGGAAGGCAGTGGAGGCTGCTATATCTCAGGCAATCATTTCGCATGATCAGAGAGATGCTCTACTGCATGCTGACAGTACGCTTGGCATTAATTCCTAGTCATTGCACAAAATTAAAATGCATTTTATAATTTTGATGCAATATCTGGCACACCAATAGCTTGCTTCTGCCTTAACTCCACGCTTAAGATATGCATAGCATTTGCTGGAAGGAAAGGCTCTGTTTGTAGGCAAAGCTGAAAATTTACCACAAGACACAAGCATCATCCAACTGTCAAAAACAGTTTTTTTTCTTGCTGGCAACGAAGATTTTTTTGCCCATTTTTTACCTTGCAAGCTTAACTATGAAGTATGGCATTTTTAAAAAAAAAAAGGGAAAAGTGCACTGTGGGATAACCTCATGAGATGTACATCTCGTCTGGCATGATCTTTTTCCAGTCCTCAGTTTTTTATCTTCTCAATAAAGTAGCATTTTCCCCGCTGATCACACTACTACTGAAGCATGAATTTTAGGGCTTGTAACATTAGACCATTTTTATTGATCTTCATGAGTTTGCAGTGGGGACTTCAAGGTCATTTGGTCACCAGGGTTAACTTTGCAGCAATGAAAAGCAATAAACGCTTCCAGGATAGGCGGGTATTTATTATGAGCATTTAATTTCCCCAAAACTGCAATACTTGTTAGAAAGTATTGAAAAAATAAGTTCTTGTTTCCTTTGACATGTCCTTTCTTTAAGCATTCTTCTTAACTTGCTGCCCCCATGACCTCCTTAGTAGCAGATACAATTCATTTCTTATGCAGACTGACAAAAAAGATGCATGGTATATGGCACTGCATATCTTTACTTCATTATTTCCTCATAGCAAAGACTTGAAACTGTAATGTGTGAGAAAGAAAAGGTGCCAACATGACATTTACTACTGCTAATATGAATCTGATTAATTCTACAACAAGAAACATCATCTTAACTCTTTATCTTCTTGTGTGTGTTTTTTGTTTGAACCAAATTGATAAATCAGAATATTTTGACAAATAACATACACTTGCAGCCCTTGTTGAAGCAAACAATATCACAACCTAGTCATTTGCAGTAAGTTTATTACAAGGGAAGCAAGAGACCGTCTCTTAACAATATTTATGTTTGTCTACTAAGCGGAAATCTGTTTTATATAGTTCATTTACAATATATTTAGCCATAGTTACACTTTATTTTTAGGAGAGCCCAGTGAAAGTCAGAAATAGTTTCAGTGTGCTTCACCATGCCTTATTCTACAGTGTTGTGATTCACCACATTCAGTGAAAAAGACTTTCTCATAAGGAGGTGTTACTAAAGTCTAATTAGTCTATTTGTGCCTTTTTTAGTAACTCAGAATGCTTGCTTTCTGTTTGGAACTCGTGCATCCAAGAACTGTCCTCTTCACATCTCAGTGATGCAGCTTTTTCTTAGTTTATGCAATTAAAATTATTTTAAGAATTTATATTTATTTAGCTTGATGTCTCATTGATGACTTATTTTGGTTTTGTACCTTCAAAGACTGTTTTTCTCTTCCCACTTTTTGGTGGACAGTATGAGAAAAATTAGATGGTGTAGTTTTACTTTCTTCAATCTGATTTCTTACTACTTGCAGGTTTGGCTGAAATGTCAAAAATGTAGAAACTGTGAAAAATACCATAGAATGTGCCGAAGTATATACTTATAGGGAAAATGTTTTTCATTAAGGGAAAGGGTCAAAAAAAAAAAGAAAATTGCATTACAAGGAAGCAAAAAAAAAAAAGCATTTGATCTATACACATATAATGTTTCCCTTATGTATAACATGTATATTTAAACATTTATGAAAACTGTAAAGAAATAACCCAGAACATTCAAACACTGTGATATTTTTAAATGCAGGGTGACAAACATCAGATTCCGATGTTTGATGACCTTGTGAGTAAAATATTTTCCTTGGATTCATTTCTTTTTCTTCCTCTATTGGATCAAATTTAAAATGTCCATAGAACTATTACTGTGAAGAAAAATAAGCTGGCTGCTAACACAACTGTCTGGCCATAAAATATGGAAAAGCGGAAAAAAATGAAAGTGGGAGAAAAAGAATTTATGAACCAGTACTGGAGGAGGATAAACAACATTTTGCCAAAGTCCATAGGCTATTGGTAAGCAAGAGAGGTTCGGACTGGCTGTTGCTTTGTAATACCAAAGCAATACAAATAACTTTGAATGCAAGCAAATGACACATAGGTCAGGATTTTAAATGTGAACACATGCTCCAGAGGAAACCATACAGGAATAAAAGTTGTTCCTGTTTTGTTAGTTTAGATTCTGAAAGAAGCTTTTGTGTGTAAAGATGTAACACGATCCCACGCCTGGAGCCATGCCCCATGGTACACAGACCGCTGTGTTTGTCCCAGTGTACCAAAGGTAGAGAAACTCACAGCCTGTCTATCTCCAGGCTGGCACTGGCTTTTGTGAAATGTGATTTTCTTTTACCAGAATGATACCAAAAAGGGACCTTTCTTATCGTTCCGCGAGGGGATTTAGCAGGGAGAGTGTGAGCCCTGCTAAAGGTAAATCTTGATCATTGCTTTAAAAAAAAAAAAAAAAAATTAAAGAGCAGTTCTGTTTCAGTATTATAAACTCTCCTCTTTGAATACCTTCCAGAAATCTGCTGGTTTAATTTCTTAGTCCCATCTGTTTCCCTCTCACTGGCTATATTTGTTAGTATTTCCTCAAGCAGCATGTTGTATTGCCCTTACTGTGCTGGAGGAAAAGGGCATAGATTGATCATTTTACAGGACAGGGAAACGTTTATTTTGGGCTGGAGTAGAGTGCATTTCCTCGCTTCCTGCCCGGAGTTAGAGAAAAAAAACTTCTCCAGGAAAAAAAAGAAAAAAAAAAGAAAAAGAAAAAAAAAAAAAGCAGAGTCTGTTTTGGTATACCAGGGAAAAAAAGAGGCAGCAATGTCAGGAGGGCCATTAGGCTGCTTATCTGTCTTTCTACTTTGGCACGTGAAAGCTCCCAGCTCAGCATGCCATGTGTCAAATCTATCATTTGATATGTCAGGAACCATTATTCCCTCTTTTGTCACCAGTTTTGACCAAAGGATGAAAAATTGCTGTCTTACACAGACAAAATTATTGCTGAAAAAAAGGGCAACTATGGCACATAGGAGTAGGCCAAGGTGAAACCTGGGGAAACTCTCCTTAGATTAGGTCTGGGTTAAGAGAATATTGATCTGTGTGCTAAAAACTGTTGATCTCTCTCTGAGCAGAGGATGACAAATGGTAGCAAACAAAAAATTGAGTGTCTCCAAGGACATTTGAGCTGCTCTCTGTTTTCTGTGAGTATTTGTTTGGTTTGTGGGTTCTGCTCTGGGGATTTAAACTAAAATAAGCAAATACTAAACAGAAAGGAAACAGCCGCAAAATGATACAGTGAGAAACTACAGGAAGACTACAGTCAGTTAGAAATTAGACCAGGTATTAAAATTGATAAATGGCTTAATCATAAGAAAAAGAATGTGTTCACTGCAGAAGTTTAGCATATTGTAATTTTTTAGGTGTTTGGGGCCAGTTTCTTTTCTTTGCAATGTTCATGTGGTTTTATTATAGCAAAATGGATGGCAACATGATATTATTGTTTTTTATTAATTTCTGGAACATTAATTTCAAGCATCTTTAGAAGCACAAATTTCATGGTGCTCTGTATGGGTGATTCACAAACAAATTATGTTAAGGGCAGTAATACGCAGAGGCTTCACAGCAGCTTGAGCATCTCGTGAAACCAGCAGCAACCTCTCCTTTCCTTCACTGACCACGGCCAGAGTTGAGAAGACAGGAGAGGGAATCCAGCTCCTGTGCTCAGATCAGAGAAGTAGCCACAATTGTTGAGCCAAGAAGCAGCCAAGCAGGACAAATACATTTTTCAATTAATAGAAGAGAAGAGACAGGTAGGCAGGTAGGGACCTCCAAGGAGAAGAGCCAATTTCATTGAGGGAGAAAATTGTGGCCAAGATTTTGTTTTACTTCAAGCTTTATCTGTAGTGCTCTGAGTTTGAATAAAGTTGAAAATAATGGTCATGAAAGCTCCTTTTGCCTCAGGGGAGCTGAGGCAAGCTATAAACTAGTGCCATATATAACCAGCACTGGAATAGGGATTTGTTTTCTCAACTTTGAGACCCAGAGCAAGTGTGACTCTTCGAGTTTGTGTTGGCATGAACCTTGGGCCTCCTAAGGCCATCTTGTCTGAACAATGCCGGTGATTCAGAGTCTCTTCAGTGCATGTTCCTCCCCTCATTCCTGCATACAGCTGCCAAGAGTCATGCATCTCCTGTGACCTTTCTGAATTTGGCAGTGCTGGTTTGCCATCCATGCACTTTCCCATTTTCTGCTCCTTCCCACTGGAGGTCACTGCGGCAGTGGAGTGGAATTGTGGACAGTTAATGTGAGCTTCCCACCAGTTACAGGTACCTAGGAACAGGTGGGGGTAGCTGTGGCTGACATGTATCATTTTGAACCCCCCAGTGAGCTTAAATGGTCAAAAGACATGTATAGCTTTTGGGTGGATGTGGCAGAATGAAGAGAAAATGCCATGGAGATTTTCAGGGTCCCCACTTCACCTGAACTTGTCTGGTTGTAGCAGAGCTGACCTGAATGCTCAGCTACAAGGTTTGCTCTGCTGAAAAATGTCAATGTATCAAAACTGAGAGTGAAATATTCCGGAGATAGTTCCATTTTTATAAAGTTGCAGCTGATTCCTTGCTGATTTACTGACAGATCACCTGCCTCCTTCCTTGGCACCCTGCTCCTGAGCCAATGGGCAACCACAACAGCTCCCCAGCTCCTAAACTCCCAGGCTCTTTGACCTTCCAGCAGCCCACCTGATGAACTGTCACAGAGCAGAAACTCCTCCCAGGGACACAAACTCTTTCTAAAAGAGCAATGATATTCTAGATGAATGTTGTGTAGTCTTTAATGCTAAGTATGGCATCCCAGCATGGAAAAGTAATTTAGTCCCACAAATCTTTCACAACTAATATTGGGTTTGATTATTTTGAGACTGAGCAGACAAGTTCCAGCAGTCTTTGCAACTGGCCAGAAAGCAGAGCCACGTAAATACTGAAAATGTTACATGATTGTGAGCTGATACTCAGGCACACCTTGCTAAAGTTGGTAGAAATTCTTTGAATATTTCAAACATATTTTCAATGTAAAAAGTATCTCATTTGAAACTGATCATTTGCCCATATAGTTCAGTTGTGACAGTTTCACTCCTCCTACCTTATTTTTACAAGAGAATTAAAATATGTTGAAAAAATATTTTGTTGTTTAAAACAAAATCAAGCCAAATGTGAGTTCAGAAAAAAAAATGTATATATGTTTATTTCATTTCTGTTTTTCTAGATCATATGTGAAGAAGAAGGTGCAAATCAATTTTGTATTTTTGGGGGGGTTTGGGGTTTTTTATCTCCCATCAAGACTGAGCAAATGACCAGCCAGAAGTACTTTCCCTTCTCGTTGTATTGTTTCCAGCGAAGTTAAATCCAGGCAGATGAGGCGGGCAGAGACCAACTCTAAGCACGTTTCAATTTAAATGTTTAGGTTCTCCTCTGGAAAATAGAAGCCATAGAACGTCCTTTGTTGGTAGTAGCTCTAGGGATCTGTGAAGTGTGTTATTTAACATTTTACTTCCCTGGGAGGGAAAAATACCAGTTCACTGCACGAGTTAGTTATATATCCTTGTGGACATGTACTAGCAAGTGGTTCCTAGTTCTCTGAAAGTTTTGGAAAGCTCTGATTTTGGTTGAATACTGTCACAAAGATGTAGAACATTTACCCTTTTAACTTAGCATTAGCTCACAGGTTAGTTGGCGTGTTCACATAAGAGAGCTGAGCTGGTGAAACAGCTCATTACCCTCAAAAGAGGCAGCCCTGCCTTGTGCCCCAGCCCATTTTCTTTTCTAGTACCGTTTCTGGCACTAGCCTGACCCCTCTGTGAGACAACTCAACTCACTGCACCAGCAGAACATAATTCACAATTTTTGGCGGGTTCACTTTCTGTCTAGTCAATGATCTGAATTGTTTTACCAAGGATACATGAGTGTCAGAGCTGTCAGAAGAAACATGATGGGAAGGTACAGTTAGGGTTAAAATGTGGTGGGAAAAAGAGAAGGGAGAAGAGCTGACTAGCTCAGATCGCCTCATGGAGGAGATGAGGGTACTGGGTCACTCTTATGTTGATGTTGCTTTGACGTGTTTGCGTCATCATTCCCAAATAAGTATTTTTCTCCATGACCGCAAAAGGTGGCTTAACTCCTACTTGTTTACATGGGGATGGACCTAACAATGCAGTTACACGTTTAATAGCAGGGATGAATTGGAGAAGAGAGAGAGGAAGGATTCCTATGCCTCTTTTCCTCGTCGTCTCCACAGTAGCATGATGCTACTTGTCCTCACTGTCCCAGCTTTACCCACCTGGACTGGCACCTGTGCCACAGCAAGAAAAGAGGAAAAGGGAGCTAAAACATTCTGGTGCCTTTCATGTGTGGGTAGTCACTGCAAAGGCTACCTTTGAGCAGCTCAGTGATAATACCTTTCTTTAATTACTCACTGTATCCCAGTGCATCCCAGATATAGACTAGAAGATACCAGAAGTAACCAAGTATGATTTTTGGCCACTGGTTTCTGGGTATGGAAAATTTTCCTTTCTGCTCTGGAGTTCCTCATATTTCTCTGGTTTCAGCTTCCGTCTGGGATGATGGGATAAACTCCTGCAAAGCAGTCTCATTGCCAAGTTCAAAAAAGCTTCTTAGAATGTCAGAAGGGCTTAATCCTTCCCATACAATCTTGCCACAGTCTTTCTGAGACCCTCAAAGGGAATGAGGGAGATCACTGTTGCTCCTTGCAAACCCCTACAAAGGTGAAAACATGTTTCCTTATTAAAAAGGCAGAAGCAGTGTCCTCAGGTTTGGTGCTACTCCACCACCAATGAGTTTCTCACAAATGGAGCATCCCTGTCTCTACAGGATGTATTATGGCGTCACACAGAGTGCTGATGCCAGACAGTAAAGGAGCATGGGATGAACTGGTGTGTGTGTTAAGAAGGTATACAGCTTCATACTTTCCAAAATGAGCTCCAGGGGGTCCCCAAATAAGACCTCAATGCAAGATACAAAGTGAATGTTGAAGTCAAATTTTGTATTGGTAGCTTCTGAAATGTAGCTTGTAAATTACATAAATTACTAGATATTGGAAAGGATAAATGTGGTTAGGTGATTTTATAATTTCTACTGTGTTCTAAATAATTAAGAGAGATACTCCAATGCCATTGTTATCCTTACATGTGTGAGCATGCTGACTTCTTCCCTTTTTCCCCCTAAATTTCTGTCATTGGTCCCAGTATAAAATTACCATGTCTTTCTTACTGTTAGCAGCCTTTGAGTGGCACGTGTTTGTTTGTGGGACAAGTCAGCTCTAGATCACAAATTCCCAAATATTAAGATTCGGAAAACACTTATTGGACCGTCATGTCAGTTTTCCTGATAGCACAGGATTGTTCTCTTCAGCTTCCTGGAGTGCTTCCATCAATATGGTATCTGAATGCCTTCTAGAAGTGCTTAACTGACAGCTGTCGTGTATGATTCATGACATCTTTGGTCTTCTTCTGAAGGAAAATATTTTGTGCGCATTAAAAAAAAAAAAACAACAGAATTGTAAGGAAAAAGATGTTAGCTATATAAAGGTAATATAACCTTCTCTAGGCAAGCAGCACATCAATAACCACACTGCAGTTGGAATGTCAATTCTGATGTTCATGTTGTAGCTGCATCTTTAAGCCAGAGCACCGTGAAGACAGCAATGCAATGGTAGTTTTCCATAGCTTGCAGTTTGCTACTTGAACATTAAGACATACAGTTTTAAAGCATATTTCCTGATTTTATGTACTATTTTATCTCATTTCTGTTTGCATGCTTCAGTCTGCATTTTTAATGCTTTTTACTAGGCAAAAATAAGCCTTTCTAGCAGAAATTTCTAGAAGAAAACTTACATTTTCATTAACTTACAAGCTCATATATGTAAAAGAAAGTCTAAAAAGTATTCCCAGCATGCCATCCTGTCTCAATTAGCAACATTAAACACAGGCACAACTGACACATAATCTTTGACACTGCTTCATTGTTTTTAGACATTCCCTCAAAATCCTTTTATATTATGTCAGAATCTCCTTATTCTTACAATAACTTATATGTCCTAATTTCCATGACAGCCAAAAAATTGCTTTAAGCAATTATTTATGTGATAATTATTATTATTCATTATAAAGCTATTTATCTCCTGTTCAAACATTAACCAGATTAAGAAAAATGATACCATAAAAAGGACTCTTGCAGCTCATGGCCCTTAAACTCCAAGGACGTAAGTTATCCATACAGGAATATGCGCTTCCCTTCCGCTCTAGGCAGAAACTTATAAAAAAAGTGCTGCACGTCAGTCAGTTGCCTCATTTTTTCATCTGTTCTCACACACTGCACAGCTCTCCCTGTATGGAGAGGGCCAGAAAATGGCTGATGTACCACTTTCAGGCTATACTCATGATTTCTCTTTTTATTGGTCTCCCTCAACTCTTATGCATGAGTATATGAGTGTGTTCATAGTCTGTTCTGCTTTAATCTTACTACACTGGTGTGTGATTATTGCCATATGAAATGTAACTTGATACAGCACATAGCCAAATGATTATCAGTAATGATGTATAAAATATTTATTTAAAAACTTGTAAGACGAGGAATTCATTAGTGTAAAAAAATGTATGGGAATAAATTGTTAAGCTCTTTATTTGTGCCTGGACATTTGTGAGAGATAAAAAGGAATCCAACATGGTTTTACAAATCAGTTGGTCTAATTTGGCACTACAGTCATGCTGTGTACTTCTGTGCAATACTTTAGAGAGCAGTTAAAGTTATTCATATGTCTTAGTTGCATTTCTGTACTCAAATACATTGGGATATCTTTTATGCTTAAGTGGAGCACTGAATTTCCTGGGGTTGTGACACTTGGCTTGGGGGAAACTGCAAGAGCCTTAGCATACTTCTTGTGGTGAAATTACTGATTTACCTTTGCCTTAAAATAGTCTTTTGTACTGGATTCATCTCAGCTGATGTTAACTTTCTAAGGGCTGGTTATCTGGTCCAAACATGGTATCTAAGTTTCTTTTCCAGTTGGTGGAAAGAGAAGAGCAGAGGATGGGTTGTTCCATTTATTTTAGACACACCTATTTTAGGATTAATTGACCCAGACATTACTGTCTCTCTCCATTGATCTCAGAAGGCAGGCTCCTGGCTTTTGGGGAGTTGAAATGAAGTAAGATTCCCGTTGCTTCAGTATTAAAGTTTGTATTGAACCAAGTTCTGCTCTCAATTCCATGCATAAGAGTACGAGTGTATAGAGAGGTGTTGCATTGCCTCTACTCCAACACAACACGTGGGCCAGACCTGTTCTGGATGCCATGGCAAGGCATCAGCCCCGCACAGTGCCTGCCTCTCACCACCACTGATCAGGCTGGGCCTCGCACTGCTAATACCACCATGTGGTGCTGGCATCCCTTCTCCCAGTGTGACCGGAGCAAGTACACCTGTGTCTGTACCCAGTGTCCATGGAAAACACTGTCAGGTTTGGTCACTTAAGTGCGGCATGTTTGTTTGGGTTTTTTTTTACTTACACCTGTGTAAACAAAAGGAGAATCTGACCTGGTTCCATTTCCAACTCCTTGGTGTCAACAACTAGACTTTAAAATGTAATGTTTTTCCGCAAAAATGCAAAACTGTGCGTTTGAAACAATCAGATGAGTAATTTACTTCATCATACCCTTCTCCTCTTATCAGTTGAGATGCACCCAGTTTCCCGAGGAGATGTTAGTCTTCTTACTCCTGAAAAAGTCTCCACAGGCAACTCATTTTTTTACAGAGCAAATGAAGTTTAAATTTTTTAAGAATCTTCATTTCCTTTTTGTGGCAGAGCTGTAGGCAGTAAAACCATTCATGCCCAGAAGCCATATCGTGGCTTCATACCGTGTGCTTTCCCATCCTGTCAGCTCGCACCTGGTCCACAGTACATGGATTCTTCTACACGTTCTGGTCTTCGTATCTCATTAACTCTAGTGCTCTAAATCCATAGACTGAAGACTGGATCAAAGTAAGGTCTTTTCGCAGAAGATCCCTCCATGTTAAAGGCCTGACACTGTTAGCTGGTAGGGTTGCGAAATATGGTTTTCTTAAGGTATTTGGAGTTCTGCTTTTCCGTAAAGGCTTTCACTGACTTATCCAGTATGGACCTCTCTATCAACACTAGTGTTTCATTGCTCACAAGAATCTGGCAGCACAGGGAGTCCTGTACGGACATTTCTACCAGCCTAGGCAAGCTTGCTAAACATGATTTTTTTCTGCTTTCACGGAAGACTTTGGACTGTCATGTTTCCATTCAACAGATACTTGTGTTCTCACCATGCAAGTCTTGGTACTTCCACTGGCTTTGCTATTCTTTGCTAATTCTTGGTTTGAGGCTCTTCTTACCTGATTTAGGTGACAGAATTAAGCAGTTTAAGCTGGCTAATTTAGCTAGGAATAAATTGCTATCTAAGATAACTATTTTAGGATGGGATGAATTGCCTTCTGGAAGTGCTTATCTGTATCCATTAATTATAGAGGCAGGCTAGATGACTAGCTTAAAACAAACATTTAACATTAAGATGGTTAAAGGTAAGTGAAATGAGTCCCACTCTTGTGCAGGAATAAATTAATTTAGACGATGGAAAAACAGAGCTCTGCCACTTAAGGCAGAACATTTTCCCTCTCACACTCTGTGGCTGGCCAGGAAATGCAGCCTGTCACAGAAACTTATCCCAGCAAGTCACTGCCATACATCTCATTTTTGTTGGTACAAGAATAATTCTGATCTTTTCTAAAAGAGCAGCAAAATGATCCACTTAAGAAAGATTCACTTATCTATCTGTAAATTATTTTCACTTGTTTAGTATTGTCCTTGGATTTCTGAAGTGGAATTTAGGAAAAGCTAAAAATTTACTTTTTTATTCTTCTGACTTTGTCTCACAATTTCCCCAGAAATCAATCTGTGTTCCTTCTTTGCGCTTCAGACTGAACATCAACGTGACTCCTTTTGTGAAATTAGAAAGGTTACTCACCTCTTTCTGTCAATTACTCCATCAGCAGCTCGGGTAAAAAATTTTCATTAATCAGACGGGAAGTTTATGATAACTTCTTGGCTAATGCTTACTAACTGTTTTACAGTTGAAAAGGACCTTTGGGGTGTAAAATATAGTAATATATTATAAAGGCTTTTTTGAGTTCTTTCTGCTTTCCTGTTTTTTAGGCGTGCTAGACAGTTGACTCTCAATGTTTTTTTCAGGCTGCAATGTTATTTCAATAAGATCATGGTTCATATGGTACACTTTTACTGATTCAGTTAGTCTGTGGGACATGTTGCTCCAAACAATGGTATCCGATAAAACAAAACCAGATAATATTAAGTTTATTTGAATAAAGGTAGACTAATACCAACCTAAATCTATGCACTTTATACCTTTACACTTTGTTGCAGGAGAGAAAAATTCAGTGTTTAGTCAAAGATTTGGGGAGAGGAGTGTTTCAAAAACTAAAAAGTGCATGTGTGTAGACAGAAATCTGTCCTTATATGTATCACTTTGTCTTTCCAGAAGCACAACTATTGTAACACAGTTCCATCACTGAGAAGAGAAATCCTCATAAGTAACTATCCAGAAGACCCCTCCTGGGGCAAGAAGTATTGACATAAGATTTTGGTTTGCTTGGGGGTTTTATTTATTTAATTATTTATTTACTCGTGCTATTTTAAGTTTGATGTCTTAACTCTGTTTGGTTTTATTTTTCCTGGTTGTACCATGTGACCATTCTTAACAAAAAATACTTTTGGCTTGCATTTTTCAGGATCCATTTAAGATTTTGTGTTGTTTATGAAACGTGGTGTAATCTTGAGATATTTTATGTGAGATATTAAAGGGGGCTGATTTTAAGAAGGTAGGACCTCACAACTTGGTATCATTTAAAAAAGCTAAGTTCATAAAATAACTAAAGATAATTGCCATAATCAAAAGCAAAAAAAATCAGGATATCTGGTTATTCCTTAGATTTGAAACACTACACAACAAGCATTCTTTTTCTTTCTCTACTTTCAGTCAATCACTACAAATTATAATACTGAGCATGAAAAGTAAACTTAGTTAGCAAATTTTTTCAAGAGCTTGTATGGAACAGAGGACAGAGAAAAATAGTAAAATGTGGGCTGAGTTTTTCTTCTGGAATGTCTTCATTTTTGAGGTGAGCAGGAACAAAGTTAATCCAAGGGAAACAGAAGCCGAATTGAAAATGGAGCTTGAGATCTTAGCAATCACTGATCGTTTAAGAGAGACAGTGACATACATATCATGTGCGATACAATAATATATATGTAATATTAAGTATGGCAATCATTAAGAGATACTGATACCGAGCCTTTTCCATCCTAAGGCCCAAACAGAAGTTTCACATACCTTCAGCTGAAGTTGCCTATAACATCATTCAAGAATGATTAAGAAACCTCTACTCTTTTATCACACTTGCATAGCTCCTAGGTCCTCTTCCATCGCACCACAACAGCAGCAGGGCTGTGAGTTGAGGCTGGGGCACGAGCTGTACCATGATCTGATCTGAGGACAAATATGTACTTCTTCTTCCCCTGAAAGGTAGTGCAACACCTGAATTTATTTGCTGCTCTTCGCACTCAGTCCCGACCGTAGTCTGTGTGGACAAGGAGAAGAGTCTACTCCTGCAATGAAAAGATCTCCACCGGGAAATTTTTGTTCGTTCAGCTGCAGAGCTATTCTGTGGATCAAAGGTGTTACGGGGAGGGGTTACCATCATGCGTGCGCAGCAGCTGATCCCCTGGCGTTCATTAAATCATAAGCCCAGTAACTTGTTAATTTGTTCCTTAAGAAAATAAAATCAGTGCCCCTGAAGGAACACTGGGAGTGAGGGCAGGAGAAACTTCTACTGAAAAGACCAGATGTGTTCAGCCTGCCTTTCCTTTTTCCATTAGATTGTCTAAAAGGCTTATGCTGGGCGGCTGAGCAGATCTTACACAAAGGCCAAACTAGCATACTAAGCTTTACCAGTGGCATGGGCTTGATCTTGCCTCCAGAAAGTTCTTTTTGAGCAGTAGGAGGATCTGTCCCTTGACCTTCACAACAGGACCCAGCTCCAGAAAAAACAAAAATCCTTGTAAATAATCTCTATCATTTTGCCAGCTGCTCTCAGCACTTAATCTGTCTCTTAAAACTGAAAAATTACAGTTGCACCTGATGTTCCATTCTTTCAGGTCAGCTTTCACTCAGGATATCGATGTGCTTTTCTTGGCTCAGATTGGCTTCAGTGTTCATTTGTTCATTGCAGACGCTCATTTCATTTAAACTGCTATGAAGTGTCCATTCCTGCAATTGACTTCCCTGCACAATTCCCATTCAAAACAACGGGAAGTGTTCAGGTGAATTAATGGCGGTGTAGATTTCTGGCTCTAGCAGATTAGAAACCATTAATTGCTAAAAATAAGGGCTTCTACTCAGTTATTCCTGAAATTATGAAGGGGAACATTGTGGGGAGAGGGCACAGTGTGCGTGGGGGTGGGGGTGTGTGTACTTTTGACAGAGTGACTGCTGTGAGAGCCATCCAACTGTGCGGTGTTGCTACCAACCCACCCTCTACTTTTCATTAAGGAGATTTCCCACACTGCAAAGTTGAGAAATGACATATAAATGAAGATGAGGAAATGCCAGCTGTATCCAAGTTTGCTAAATGTCTAGTACTAGCAGAACTTGTAAGGATATTTTCTCCCCGTTGTATTAAGGTCGTGTACACAGCATAGCTAAATAGTTGCTTCTACATCCATTTGTCTGGTGAAATTCAGCTTTTCACCAATTAAAATCCTCCTTGCCTTCCTGCCTAAAATATGATGTAAGGCTGCACAGCACCATTTGTTTAAAATATGAAACAAAATCCTGGTCTGGCAAGGCCACAATCTGAAAGGTGGTCACTGCCCATTAAGAAAGTCTTCTCATTCCCATGTCTCTCACACTGTTGATGGAGCCTTTACCAGGAATAAAGCTATAGCAAGAGGTTGGGCTGCAGCTCTACTTTCTTTCAACCTTTTATTTATTAGTTCTGCTTCTTGACTTCTACTAAAAGAGGCATTTTAATGCCATGCTAAAGACAAAACAAGCAGTCAGGCTTCTCTGTTCTGGCCTACCTCCAACTAGAAGACCAGATCTATCCAAAGCCTATGATTGTGCCTGGCCAAACTTAACACATCCACGGAAGTTTGTTTCAGAGACAATGCATGCATAATCCTTGACTGTATGGACACAGGACTATGCTTTCTCTTGCATACTGTCTGCAAAATGGAGTGCTCCAAATAGGATGAATGAAGCTGACATGTAACAGAAACACAGAGCACACTCTTCCGGGGGAATTCCTGAGGCCAGCTCTAAAGGATGAGGGAAATAGAATTTCCACTTTGCTTCTTGCTTTGTGCTAAAGATACTCACAATCTTCAGCAAAACCAGTTCAGAAGTTCAGAAAAACCAAAAAGGGAAAAAACGTTCAATGTTCTTTTTGGTGTTCTTTTTTCTTTTCTCTTATACTTTTTAAACTTTCTTCCCCACTCTACAGAGATATGTTAAGCTCTCTGAAACGATTCAGATGCAGATAGCCATCTTTAGGTCCTACAATATGTGAATGCCTCTGAGGAGCCTTATTTAAAGTGCTTGCAGAAGAAAGGGTTATTTTCACTGTGACTACGTGGATTTTTCATTATCACCTTTTTACTTAGATAGTATTGATTGAACAGGGTAGATACTTTGTTAAGAAAGTGTAAAGTCCACAGCATCTTTATCCTGTAAAATTTATACATGCTTAATTATACATTTTATATACAGCATTAATCAAATCAATATGTACCTTTTCTTCTTAAGACATCTTATACGTATTTCCTGTCTAAAATCTTTGAAGCCAGCTACAGGCCACTATTTTTTTTAACTTCTCAGCCTTCTGATCAGCCCTTGTATACAAGGCAAGAGGGTTTTCCTGCAAGGCTTATTTGAACTTATTTTCCATGTATGATATACATTATTCAAGTAATGTAAAATACTACCTGATCTGAACCAAAATCCTTGAGATGGAAATGATGAAATGCAGCTGCTTACAGTGTGTTCTATGTAAAATATGTAAATATGTGTTCTATGTAAAAATAAGAGAGCAGACAATAGGCCTGAATATTATGCAAAGAATACTGCACTACATTTTTAAAACGCTAATGTCAGAACCATATCTCTAAAGCATATGCAAGCTCAAGCAAAGAAGGTCGGGAGCATTCCTATAGGTTTTATTGTACTTCAGGTTAGCTTCTGGGAGAATGATATCTATCCATTGGTGGTCCAATCTTCCTTCCATTGAAATCAAAGTAAACGCTACCACTGACATCACTGTAAATGCTCCCATTGACTTTGTTAAGAGCTGAATCTGACTTAGTGCAGATAGGCTTATTGCAACGGGATTTTCATACAGTGACACACAGTTACTTGCAGATACGTGAGAGGGATCAACTTAGCTCAGTATTTGTTGCACATATTCAACAGCTTTTCAGACCTCTTTCCATAGACAAACTTCAATGCATACCAGACAGTTTACCAGATTACTGTGGGGAAAAAACTTGTTTACACAAGAGTGGCTTCCAGGACAGACTTTCTTATGTAGACAGCATGATCAGAAACGTCCTTTTCAGGACTTCAACCATAGCTGTTTTCCACTTCAGCACACCAGGATGTTACTTCACCTCAGGACCTGCATTGTGAGCGGTGATCCAATAACCGTGGAAGGCCTGAGACTAGGCTCCATACCTCTTGTTTTGGGTAAGAAAGAGCCATTGTGCATGTGGACGTGAAGCCTGTGAAATTTTGCATGTGAACATTTAACACATGGATTAAGCTGGTTGGAGTGGACCAAGTTTGCGCACAGCTTTGCTGACAGTAGGAACATTGGGATGGAAGAGTGAGATACCCTGTTTATTGTTCATAGCAGCCACTTATAAATGTGACACAAGGACCAGTGCCAAAATCTTTAAGAACACAGTATGTGCTGTTGCTCTGCTTGCCCACATCCTTGATGACCAGCTCAGACCATGGTGATCTCGTGAAGTATTCAACCTTTCAAGATGGGCTCAGTCTCACGAAAGATCAGACACAGGCTATAGCGGTGCTCTCTTAAAAATATTGTTCCCCTCATCAACTTGCCTTTTTTTTCTATTTGGCAAACATAACTTTTTATCACCCACATTTTAAAATGGATTCATATTAATCTCATTATTTTTAATCAGGACTCCAATTTACTGTATGCAATTCCTTATGTCAGAATCACTTTGTCAATGCATTAAAGTTAGCAGATTCCAGGCAGGACAGCTCTCGAAGAATGTTTGCTAGTCATCTGCATCAGGAAAGCTGAGATAAAATTGTTTAATATTATAAGTCCTACAAAAATCTGCTGTTTGTCTCCATAAAATGTGTTCTTTTTAGTGACTTTTGTTTGCTGCTGTGGCTAATGGGAATCACTGAGAAGTTATCTGCATTATAACTATTTTAGCCCTAGTAGAGGAGATTAGAGAGAATAAGCATTGTGAAAATGCTATGGAATGATATTTGCACTCTTATTTCCTTAGCCAGGCTTCTACCGATGAAATTTGGAAAGAGTATGACCTTGTGGTGTCCTATTTATCTTTAGTATTAGTTCTATATCTCAAATTTCTGGCCTTCAAAAATACCAAGATACCCATTATTATCCCAACTTCAGTGTCTGGAAGCGTGGACGCCTCTGAAAATAAGAAAAACTGAAAGAACACTGCAAAGGAAGTTGAAGCAGAGGGCCTCTTGATATTTGTTCCCAGCACAGGACTTAGCCAGAAAACCTGGATTTGCTCAATTTCTTAAACTCCTTTCCCTAAATATACTTCACTGAGAAAGATAGATTACTGGCAGAGGCCTTGCTTTGACCCCAGATGGCCTTCTCATGCTCTTGTAAAACTACCAAGATCATATCTGCCAACACTTCAAATTCAGAAACCTGTAATTTTGGCAGATTGATTTGATTCTGCTTCCCCTCAGTCCTGGGGAGAATCCCTTGCCCTGGCCCCATGGGACACAGGAGTTTTCTCACTCCAAGCACTCAAAGGAGACCCTGGAAGGCCCCTGCAGCTTCCCTGGTCTATTGCAATGCCAGGGTGTGGATTAACACACCTACTGATCCTGACAAATCTCAGGGCTTGAGCCAAAACGACACAAAATGGGCATCAGTCAAATTTAAAGTACCTACATTTGAGGTAACTACCCCAAGTTCTCTATTAAGGACAGGGATAGTCACTTTTAAAACGTGATTCCTCTGACCTATTTTAGGTACCTTAATTGGTCTGAGATGGTTATTCCAAGCCTCTATGTTGCTTACTAAATTTGGTCAGACAAACTACAGGCCAATTATGTCCAGAGCAGAAGAGGAGTCTACAGAAAGTAGACGTACCTTGCTAGCTTCAATGCACTTTTTCCACACGGACAGAAGTGGTTTGGGGACCACATTGGTTGCATATTGGTAACTCACTGGTTTGAGCAGCAGAACAGGCAGAGCTAGGGTGGTAAGCCCTGCAGGTGAGCGAGCTGTTCTTTATGATATCAGACTCTAGCCTTCAGTATGGAGAAAAACAGAAAAAGCAAAAGAATTGTAGACAACTTCTAAAAGCCTTAGTCTACTGGACAAAAAGCAGGAAAAGTGGTTTTAAGCCAAGTCGAGTTTGGGGACATACGCAGAGAAGTCGCCAGACTGGGACCAAACTGCAGGTCTGGTGGGACAGCACACTGCTTCAGCATCTGTTACTGTAGCCAGATAAAGGCCGAAAAATAAAATGGTTTACAATAGAGAAAAGTTACATTCCTGGGGGTAGAAACAGTAGAAGGAAAATGTGACAAATACTGTTGAGCCAATCTTTTTTTGGTGAAGATAGCAGTTGCCACAAACACGTACTACACGCATTTGGCAACAGAGAAGCCAGATTCATCTAGCAGCTGCCAAATATCACTCTAACTGGAGCTACGAAAAGTACTGAGAGATTAGCTTCAGGCATTGCTGCACATGTGAGGTAGGTTGTGCATGAAAACCCAGAGGGGCAATTATTTACCTTTCTTTCACAGCATTTTCCCCTTTTTGAGACCCGCATTACTTTGTTTTCAACTGAAGAAAAAAAGAAGCATCTTCCATGAGGCATGCTTTTTGCTCTGTATGCTGTCACGTTCCCATGTGTGAAGACATATTATCTATTTAGTAGTCCCAACTGTAACACCTGCTGCCACCCAGACAGTATCAAGGGGACTAACAACACTAAATTGCTCTCTCTTCGTTGCTGTGGTTGTTAGGTATATTCATATGCCTAATTATTGAGTTATAAACACAAAGAACTTCTCTGAAGGAAGATACCTTGTTCCATGCAAATATTAGCAATTTAGCTGTTCTGCCTGTAAGAGTGTGTAGTATTAAGGCTAGCCCTGAGACACTGACAATTAAACACATATCTTCGTTTGTCTCCTGTAAGTCTTTTTTAAGTTTTAGCTACAAAGACACGATTTGGTATCAGTGTTTATTGCTGGCAAGTGCTTTTTTTTCCCTTTTCAGTTTTTAAAAAGCATAATAAGAAAGCCCTTGAAAGGACCAAAGAAGAGAGGCCTGGTGTAACAGGTAGATGTGTCGCAGGTGGAACACCATAACCGCAGGGACACTCAGCAATGCCAAGGCGAAAGCATTAGGATGCGCCAAGGTGCCTAAACTCAACTGATAACCCAACAAATGGCACAGGTACGTGGTTATGCTAAGGCTGAATTTAGCAATAGCACAGCCCTATTCAGTAAGGAGTGGAAAGGCGTGGCTGCAAGCCATCTTTCTGAATTTATAATTTTGGGACTGAGAACCACCGAATTGCTGAGCGAAAAGCACTCTGAGCCACTGTAACACCAGGAGCCCGGACAGACGGGCTTCCACCCTATCTGTCAGTGCTGAGTTTTGTACATCTAGAAACATATGTGGTCATCCCAGAATTGCTTGGACTGATTTAAGCACCCGGTGAAATATCCAGGTGTCAAATAAAGACTGGCAAATCATAGCAGGCAACTGGGATCCCAGTCAGGTGGTGACCCCTGTTACCGAGTCATAAGGCTGCAGTAACAGCCTGTGAAGTCGATAGCAAGGGTAAATTAGCAGTCTCAGATCCTATTCTAGTTAAAAGCGGCCAGTTCTAGCCTGATTAAATATGCGATGTCACAACAGCCAGTGTGATGACACAGAATGTAAATCAGGGTAAAAAAGTCCGTAAAAGGCCAATCCTTTTTCTCTTCTTATTTCTGTTTTCTGATTCTTATGTACTGCTTATTGTAGCATTTAACATGTAAAAAAACCGCTATCATATCCTTAATTTTTTTTTTTTAAATAGCATATACGATAGCAATGGCATTGCTAGCGATAATATTTATTACATTTTAGATGATGGCAGTCTTATTCAGCTATCGTCAGCATTATATCCCACAAATTCAAACCTCCTGACTGCCTTGGGGACATCTTTTTACCTTCATCCTTACAATTGTGTGCTGCGTTTCTACAGTGCTTATGCCTGAGATTTCTCAGGCTTTTTAAGTGGAATTTCCTCTGTACTTTGCATTCTTATTTATTCTCTCTCTTCTTTCTAGCACAGTAGTGGTCAGACCAGAGGATAATGAAGATTTGGCTCGAACATGATGTTAGTTCAGTGAAAGATGATTAATAGGAGATGTTGGAGAGGGCTACAGACAACTACGCAAAACACTGTATTTTCCACAAAAGATTATATATCAACATCCAGAGTTTGTTCAGGAAATTTTGAAATTCATTTTAATTTTTTTTAAATTCTCTTAATGTCACCCCAGATGAGATCCATGTGATCCACACATCCTCCTTTCTTCCACTCCTCTTATTCATCATCATGACAATAACAATTTCTCTTTCATACTGGTTTAGAGGAAAAACAGCTTGATTCACTTTTGCGTGGGTGAAGGGAACGACAAGTCAGAGATGAGTTTTGCACTGGGCCGTGAGTTCTGAGGTAGGTCTGCAGTTTCTGCTACTTTTTGTCACCAGAATGTGAAACATGAAGTTTTGATGTGGCTTCTGTGAAGATTGTGCATCCTCTACTCCACATCTTCTCCTTCTCTCCAGCAGTTTCGTGGATTCAGAGCACTAGAGATATCATGACAGGTCATAGCCATGTTGAGGGAGGTGATCTCGTAGGCAGAGGCGCACAGATCTCATATCACACTGAGAGGTTTAAATATCAAGATGGAGACCTTGAAGTGGATAAACGTGGCAATTTGCTTCACTAAGCAGACATTCTGTCGTATTTTCCCCCATGTGGAGCTTTTTCAGGCCATACGGCTTAATTTCTAGGTCTGAGTTGCAGTAAAGCAGCCTGGAGGTCACTAATGCAGGGATAACTGTATGGTATGATTACTGTGCAGATTGCCACATAGCTGTGACTCCAAGGGAAAGGAGGGAGCAACATG
Organism: Chroicocephalus ridibundus; assembly: GCF_963924245.1. Taxonomy (NCBI): domain Eukaryota; kingdom Metazoa; phylum Chordata; class Aves; order Charadriiformes; family Laridae; genus Chroicocephalus; species Chroicocephalus ridibundus. Next base: position 71,521,958 of record NC_086284.1, on the reverse strand, counting down.
GCTTTTTGGACATATAGTAGCATCAAGGAATCAAAGCGATCTGAAAGCTATAGAGGGTTTTCCCCAGATACTTATGTGCCAGCTTGAAGGAAGAGTTTATTTAGAAATAACTAGACTCTCTTACTTACTATTAATATAAGGAGCACCTACAGCTATTAACATAGAATATGAAAAGATAAAAGTATTTGTCTTCCTTTTTTCATATTATTTTTTGTACATTTTTCAGAATTTTGTGTGCAATCTATTTTTGCTTTTCTCATCTAGCAGGTACATGTTCTCTTTTTAATTTTGTACGCCTTAGATACAAACCAATATGAGGAAGAAAATATTTTCTCTGCTTTTTTTTCCCACTGGGAAAATGTGATTCCCCAAACCATAAATATTACTGGGAAGTTTCAGTCACTTATAGTATTAATGATATATTTTAAAGACATTTATGGCCATCGCAATGATTGGACTGCATTCCAAAGTTGACAACATCCTTTCATAATTTGCTTTCAAGAAGTTAAGCATGGTAAGATTTGCGAAACCTATTCTTCCAAAGACTTAGAGGAGGTGGACACCAAATGTCTGAGGCAGACAATAATCTTCCCCATGACCTAATATCCTGTGGCTGTTTATTTTTTGCAGAGAAGAGGGAAATTTACTAATTGATTGTAAGAATGCAGTGAGGATATGTATAACTTGTAGAGTCCCATTCAGTGCAGCTGGGAGTCTTGATCAGGATGTTTTGACTCATTACTCTGGGCCTTCATCAGCTGATGGAACTAATTTTTTTTTTTCATCAGCTGATTAAGATTCAAGATAATGAGTCGAAACATGCCAGAAGTAATTCCCTTCAGGACTGGAGACAGGATGTTAACTTCCATGCACATGCACACAGAAGCATAGCCTCCCCAGGTTCATTTAACCAGTGAAAAAAAGAGAGGGTTTTACATACACATAAGAATAAAAAAAACCAACCCCAAACTAGAGGACCAAGAAGACCGTCATATTTCTAGCAAAATAGGAAACAAGACAGGTAAAGGAGCAATAGCAAAATACAGAAGAGGGGAGGAATTATTGCATGTGGATCAACAAAGAACCTGGGGAAACATAAATTCCAAGTATTTCGGGGCTTATTACTAAAGCAACAAATATTCTTCAGAATCCTTTTGATCTTTTTTTTTCCCCCCCGCCTTGAAGCAAATGTACATAAGCTTAAAACCATAGAAGTTTTTTTGCAGCAACTTTTTTGACTTCCTTTGAATGTTTGCTGTGCTGCTGAGCATTGACTTTGACAAAGGAGATCTTTCCGTTCAGTTTGAAAACCTTGGCTGTCGATATATACAAATGCCAGTATATGCTTCCTATTGGGAAACATTTGAAATATTTCCTTCCTCTATCATTGAATGTGCAATTTGAATGGGGTACTTTGTTTGTTTGTTTGTTTGTTTGTTTGGCAGGGTTGTGCTTTTTAAGCAGGAACAGTGAGGGGGAAGGGAGATGGGAAGGGACAAGCAGGACTTGTGCCGGGGTTGTCGTCTGACCAACAGTTCAGTGCTCAGTTACAGTTAATGGGGTGAAAAGCTGTGATAAGGCATGTGATCTGAATAGTTAATGTACTATTCCTACAGCTCGCCAAATTCAGGGCTTCCCAAATGTGGTTTATTATTCCAGAGTTGAAAAAGGAGTAGTCTCACGATACAAGCCAAGCTTTTTTAACCTATCCACAGAAATGTCAGTATTATTTTAGCAAGTGATTCATAATATCTGTAATACAAAATCTTGTATTTTGTATATTGCATTTTATAGAGTAACTGGCAAATTATAGTATAGCATAAACTGAAAGTTAATGATTTGTACTGCGTATCATGGCTGTGATCCCAGCATCTTCAAACCACAAGGACTGGAAGTATGTAGCAATTTTAAATGCAAGCCTCTGTTACCAGAAAAGAGGCTGAACTCTTACATGTATGATTAAGGATCACTTCTCCCTGCAGTTCGCAGCTGATCTTCATGTTTCTAAAATAATCTTCTTGCTGGAACACTTTGTTACAATCGCATACAAGGCTTTGGAAAAAGGCAAAGTGCTGCAGAGCTGAAAACGTTTATTCTTTGCTTCTTTCCCCACCAATATATCTATCCTGCAATGGCTTCTAAACTGTCAGCTTCTGCAGACTCTATCAGTAGGTATATTAGAGAGCAGGAACTACTACTATTGTGTAATTTACAATGCACAATTGAAGCAGAGCAACTGTCATACAATCTATAAAGACCTACTCATAAGCGTCTTCAAAGAGGGTCTTAATTGCTGCATGATTTACTATATGGAGAATACCTTCTCTTTTGTGTTTGGAAGTATTTTGCTGCAGGAGAAACCTTTTTAGCCAGGCTTTTATAGGCCAGTCTTTGCGTTGGTAGCATGCATTTACTAGCTGTATAATTGGTGGCACAGTTCTTCTATCATAAACATTGTTATCAGTTAATTAAACTTGAAATGGAGCTTTGTTCCACAACATGTTTTGTCAGATTGTTTTCCTTATTTATTTATCATCATAAAATTTTATTTTATGACTGGCAGCTTCTCAGCCCTCCAATAATAATATAAATCAAAACAAGATTTTAGTCTTCATGCAATTTCCTTTTGGTCTCAAAATATGAAACCAGATGTTTTTGGCATGCTAAAGATGCTTTTCATCTTTTTTTAGATTCTTTCAATGCAGTCAAAGTAAATGCATTTTTAAAACCAACTTATGAAAGTTAAATTTCCTTTGTTCGCCTGGGTGTAGTCTGGTTTGCATTGATGCAGCAACAATGAGAGACCTTCCAGATAACACACAGAATGCCATTGAAGAATTACACATGTGTGTCTCAAACCTCAGACAGCAACAGGAATTGTATTAATAGCAGATCAGTAGATTTATATTATAATTTAAAACATTATGAACTCTTTTTTTTTTCTTTTTTTTTCCCCTTTCTTTTTTATTTTCTAAAGGGCTTAGCAAGCATCTAAAGGAAGATTGGACTACAGGACAACTGTGTATCCTGCAGTCTTTATACAGTAAGTGGCTAACCTACAATATTTGTTCACATATCTAGCAGCCTTTTTCTGAGTTGAAACAGATTTTTTTTTATGATGCCCTAACGAATTGTCATCAGTATTTCCTTTAAGCAGTGAATCCTTTTTCAGCAGACATTAGATCTGAGCCTAAGGCTATTACTAAAGGACCTAAACATTCCCAGGTGGGCCCCTCTTCAATAATAACAGCAGCCTTGAAGGGATTTACTGATACTGTAAGGAATAAGAAGTAATAAACAGGAACTGGAGCAAAGTGGGACAGTCGTTACGAACATTTGCATGCCAGTCCTTCAGAATCCTCTGTCCTATCAAAATAATTTCTGGTTTCTAAGCCCTGAAAGCAAATGGAAAGGCTTTGGCATGCTTGTGCACAGTGGTGTGTTCCGGGGTGGTTTTGTCTGCTTTACAAGCTGGGACTGCAGACCTGCTTCTCTACATCAGCCTCCACCTCTGAACTCAAGTGAAAGAAGCAAGCAGACATTTGCCATTAACCCTGCTCTGGTCTCAGGCGTTAGAAAAATAAGTTGTATAGTGAGACTAAACATACTCAGCCCCACAAAACTGTGAGTGAATCTGAGCGCTGCACAAATTACAGAAGAGATGCACATTTGCCTGGTTGTGGCATCTGTTAAATCTCTGAGCCTTGTTTATTCAGGAAAAATAAGTCGAGGAAGAGATATGTTACCGAAAAAGAAAAAAAGAAGCCTGCAAAATTAAATTAAAGTAAATGTTATCACTCCAGCTGGTCACTTTATTTACTTGTTCAGAATTTCTCTTTTCATTTTTGGTGAACTTTTTTTCATATTTCTCTCATTTGTTTTGGGGTTTTTTTAAATCAAATGAGGACCTGTAAAAAGAGACATATATGAAATTTACTGCATAAATGTGGTGTTTTTACTGTTTTGAAAGTATATCTTGACTCCTTGCTTCAGTGTTTTTCCTGTTTGCATTTTTGAATGGTAAAAGACAATTAAGAGATAGGTCTAGGGTAAAAGTGGTTGAGCTTCCAAATAGCACTTACCCAGAGGAGACAAGACCAATGTGCAAGTACTGGGGTGTAAATTGGCAAAATTTGGTCAGGAGCAAATCCAGGGCTGTTTGGGAGGGATATTTTTCTTTGACCTTGGCAGAAACTAGGGAGGAAAATAAAATAATCACATTTTCAGGTGTTCAGCTCCTCAAGATTGGAGATGAAACATCCCAGTGACCAAAGCAAAAATGCAGCTGGCTGGGAGTGGGTTAATTAACAGGAACAAAATAAGGAGAAGTGAAAGAGAAGGTCAACGTGGACAGAGTGGCAGTTTTCTAAGAGCTTTGATTTCCAGTGCTTTTATACAAAGGATAACATTTAAATAAAGCAGTATTTAGTGACTGCTGCATCTCTTATGCAGAACTACACAATCCTCCTCTTCTCCCCTGTAAGAGTTGTGTGGGCACTAAGTTGTTTTACTTAGAAAAGTGCTTGTAAGAAATTGGGAAGAGGCATAACTGTTTTGGGGAATTAAAGTAAAACGTCTGTATGGAAGCAAGGTTGGATGGTTTCATAATGTGAATACTGGAGAGGCAGCAGGTACTTCCTGGCTTCTGGCTTTTCTTTGCAATGGAGAAATGCGTCCTTAGAAATGGCTGGAAACAAGAAACACATGACTACCTTACTCTGCATGAACCTTCAGCTAATTTTCCATGGACCACAGGCCACGACCAGATCATCTACCACCCTTAGAACAGCTGGAACTACTTTATTGTTTACTTTTTTGTTTCCTTCAAAAAAGTAACTGCATTAGATATCATCTATGTGACTGCAAATGATGAGTAAGCAGCTTCACTGACCGTTAAAATTTAAATCTTTTACCCATCTTTCCTCTCCCCACGGTGTTGTTGCCCTGTACAAGTTCCACTACTGAACCAAAGGAGCCACCAGCATGCAGACTGCAGATATGAGAAGCTCTTCCTTTTCCCATGTTAAAATGGGAGAATGTTTGGATATATAGGATACCTTCTAAGTGGTCGTACAATGGCCTTTTTTCAAGCTCATCATGGAGTATGAAATAAGAAGCAAGGAGTGTTGCTTACATCTTTTTGCATGGGGTTATTTACATCTTTTTGCATACATCACCAACCTGTATGGCTTTATTTGTTGGAGTGGTTACCTTCTGCTTCATTTCAAGGTTTCACAGTCCTTACCTTGTTCCCCTGGACTCACTGCAATACCCCGTGCAACACTGTCCTTTATCTAGGCCAGTGAATGACATCATAATTTGACCCTATATTTTAATATGCAGATCTAATCAAGTACAACCTTGGGTTTGGTCATTACTGTAAAGAAATTCCTGTAGGGAAGATGGCTATGGGTTAAAGCCATTGAATGGCTGCAAAACCTTCAGAAAGATTTTGCTTAGTTTATGAAATGTTCCATTAAACTCTTGCTAAATACACACTGTTGAGATTTGACATTAACCACTTTCATTCATCATAATAAACACACAAATTTTCCACTTGGAGTATCAAATCTGATTTTTTAATAAGAAACAACTATGTTTATCACAGTTTTCTGAATGCATCGCTCAGATATCAGACTAGATTCATAATGTTTTGATATTGTCCAGAAGATGTATGTTTTCTTTCTCTAGTCATTTTTTTTTTCCATTTTGCAAAAGTCAAATAACACTTAACAAATACCTCCTGCCACGTGGTGGTAGGTCAGATACCTGTGTTATATAAATCTTTATGCTGAGAGTTTATGACATTTTAAACTTAGAGCTTCATTCAACTTGACGATTTTGGCAGCAGCCAATTATGACATTAAACAGTTCACAGAACTTAACCTAAGACCTAAAATTATATAATTTTTGTAATGACTGATTCGCACCTCTCCCAGTTCATTTAGAGCAATTCAGTTCAAAAGTCTTACCCTTCTTAATTACTCCCTTTTAATTTGAAGCTCCAATGTCTCTCTTTATTTCTCTACTGTATCTACTTATTAGAAATTATCAATTAAAAAAACCTCCAGGCTTATAGGAGCTATATGACTGTCCGTATACTTGCTATTGGAGTAAAAGAATGGAAAATTGTTGCTGTTACTATAAAGGCCAAAGACTGAAAAGCACTTTTTTTTTTTTTTGGAGTGTATTATATTATTTAAAAGTGACAGAAGAGTTACTGCAATTGTGCATTCTCAGTATGAGAACTATGAGATTTCAGTAGATAGAAGACGGAGTTTGATGTTGCATACCTCTATAAAATCCTCAATGCTGGCTGATGCTTAGGCCTTTCCTCACGGTACAATACCCTCCCCGTTTTCCTCTGTCCTCCTGGAGACTCAGTGGCTCTAAAAGGCCGTGCTGGACAAGCAGTTGAGCTGAAAAGAGCAAACTTCTGCAGGTCACTTAGAGTAGATCATCATGTCTGAAGTGCCCCTGACAAAAGTAAATGGTAGAGGGAGTTCTGTGTAGGAAAGTAAATCAATGAAGAAAAATTTCTGAAACCACAGAAAGAGTAAAACAGAAACTGAAAGATTTGCTTGAAACTGGGTGCTAAGGAGGAGGGTTGGAAAGAGCAAGCTATAGAAGAAATGGGGGCAGAGAAAAATGTACAGTTTCATGAAACTTGGAGCAACAGCACAAGACGAAGAGAGAAAAAGAGGTATGCCCCAAATTAGAAGAGGCAGAAGCCGGAAAGGGCTTTTGTGTACCACTATAGATTTACCTAGCCCTCTCTTCTGAAGCTTAAATTCACCCCTCTTTTTCTGAACAGTGCACATTCAGATTCTGCCAAAACAGATGGAGTTATTTCCAGTAATCAGGTTTTAAAACCAGGTTTACCATAAACAGTTTATATGGCAATGTATAGTTTTGTTATAAAACAAGCTGCACAGAAAAGATGATGTACAGGTAGCTTGTTAAAAATGTAGCAGGAGTTGTAACGCTTTGCATCCTGAAGTAACAACTTTATAGTTCTTGCTTTTCACATGTGCTTCAATTGGATTTGAAACCTGGTTTGAACATCTGCAGCGCACAGTTTGGCAGATCTTGGGTAAAATATATTGCATCTTGTTTAAAATAACGCAGTGTCTTGAGTACCTGGGAGGCATACTGAGGAGAGAGAAAACCCTCCTTGTTAAATATTTACCACTTGAGTGTTGAACATCTGCAATTAGCTAAGAATGGTGATGTCAGTGGACATTTCCCAAGGTTAGCTGCCTCAATATTTGTACAGATGTAATCTGAAGTCCTTTTCTCGAGAAGAGGAACACATCCAAACTCAACAAATTGTCATTGACAAATGACCACGGCAGTCTAAGGATAAAAGAAGGGCAAGTATTCAATAGAGAAAGAGAACATGAACATGAACATTAACAGAATAAACCTGACCTATTTAGTGTGTTTAACCCTCTGTGATTTCTCAGACTCGGATTATTTATTAGCACATAAAACTGGGGATTTTTGGATAATTCTCACAATTTAGACACCAGACAGCTGCATTTTAACTGAGGGTGGGTTTTTTGGTTGTTTGTGGGTTGGTTTGGGGTTTTTTTCCCTGAAAGGGTGAGGAATAGTCTGTACACATTAAGATGCAGCATTAGGATTGGGTGCTTTCCAGGTGGCATGCCACTCTGTGTTAAACGGCTCAATTAGTGAGTCTCTTTCTATTTTGGTTGCATCAATTTTGCCAACCGTACACTTTATTATGGAAGGGACAATGCCAAACTGCCCCAGCCTCATGGCCCCCACTGCATTGCACAGAGAGCCAGGACACGTGAATACGAGGGGGGAAAAAGACCGAGTTTTTCGTCACCGCCTGATAGCGAGAGGCTCAGTGTGGGCTCAAGACACTTGTTCCTGAAGGCTGTTGGATGAGCAGCAGAGGTGATCTCTGGAGGGCTCACCTAGGCACGGCGCCTGCTGGGCTAGAAGGAAAGGACCAGCCATGGCTCCAGGTTGTTAAACAAGAAGGGACAATGCAGGGGCAAAGCGATGACGGTGCCAGTCCCTACAAAAACAGACCTGGTAGCCTAACAATGAGAATCAGGTTTGGAAACATTTCTAGCCAGAGCCCTTCATCCCAGTGGAAAACTGGGTGAAGAAACCTAGTTCGTTTAAATTAGCGGACATAACCACGCCACTCCTCCTCTGAGCCCAGCCTGTACGAATTTTCGCGTTTAGTTGTCAGCAGAAGAAAATTAGACCTCTGTTTTTTGATGCCAGTTTGCTGGTCAACCAGACGCAGGCAGACAAGGACAAATGAGAAATCTACGTGGTGTATGGGGAGTAGATGTGTTTCAGATCTCATAGCTCTAGAGTTCAAGCTTGCTGCAGTTACCAAGTCTATTAAGGAACATACAGAGAATGGCTTTTTTCTGTTTGGAGGCAAGCTCGCGAAGGCCGTTGCCTGTTTCTGTAATTCGCAGAATCGTTCACAATATTAATAATGAATCAGTTTTGGCATTTTGTCAATCATGCAACGTAGCCATTTTTAACTTGCTAGAGCTTCAATGCCTACCTTTTTTTTAATGGTGTTATTAAAAAAAATTAGACATATTTTAAAATTTTAATGTATTTAAAGTGTTAGGGCAACTCCTGTTTAAATCTGCTTTCTAGAACAAAATTGAACAAAACAACAGCAACAAAGAAGAAACAAAAAAAATATGAAAAAGATAAAAGAAAAGAAAAACAATTTGTTCCCTTCATTGTTTGTTTGTGGAAAACATCTTTTGCCAAACTCCTTAGAGAGAGTACTGAACACTAGTCGTCAAAACGCATATATATATCTCTTTATGTTATTAAATGCATAGATGTGTATAAAACAAAAGATTCTTATAAATCACCACTTTTGATCAAATTTCCAACCATTTGCTCCACAATATTTCCCTATACCACCTATGAAAAGCTTGTGTCTCAGAATGTCATGCAGTATTTCTTCTCATACAAATAAAGTGATTTTTGTCACTGTGCATAACTGTTTGTAATATAAAACTCCAAATTTTTAAATGTCAGTAGGGGTGATGATTTCATGAAAGACTGCACGAGACTGCCCATTGACTCTATTGACAGAGAACCAAGTCTATAGAAACATGTATCTGTGGGATGAAATGCTGAAAAGAAGGCAAATTTAATTGTCTTTTTTTTTCAGTGTTGACTGTTTACGTTCTTTCCACTGAAGCTCAGAGTAGTTAGCAGTCTATGTAAACATGCATTTATTCTTAAGGCTTATATTTAATACACTTAAGAAAACAACCTGAATCTACAGTATATTTAGTAGACAGTACTGTTATTGGACAGTAGCATTGTAACTGATGATATTCACGAGTTTTTTCCCCAGCTATCAATTTTTAGGGAAAATGGGGGAAACCCAGATATTGTGCTAGTGACAAAACAATATGCAGCTATTTGAGGGGGGAGGGTCCCTTTATTAGAAAGAAACATACTTTAATTAGAAGAAATATGTTAATTTCAATAGCATATTCTTCATATCTCTGCCCCCAAAAATCTTTGCACACACCTACATTCTTTTTATGGACAGTACAAAGGAGGATAATAGATGCCTATAAAAGTAACTAGTGAAATTCTGCATTAGGATAATCTGTCACCCATTTCCATTTTTTCTGAAGAAAGCAAGCATAATCAAAAGCCTAAATGACAAAGAGTTGACAGTAAGATTCTGTAGTAAATGATTCCAGAGTCGCTGGCCTGCGGAGATGCTGAAGAAGTCCCCAGCAGACCTGATTAATTCCAGTTTCTCCAGCTGCCAGGGGAGCAGAGGCTAAGCAGTTTCACAGAGAGGAGCCTATTACCACTACTAGGCTGAAATAGATCTAATCAACTCACAGCCGCTCAAAAGAAAACTTTACAGGTTTAGCTCACTAAGGCAGTGCTTTAAAATGATGACTACAAAGGATCATGGGAGTCTGAAAGCATTTAGTCTTTATTGCAGCTCAAGGAAATTTTCTGCTGTGGTTAGGCCATGCTAATTTACTGAACATGACAATGCCTCCCAGATTGTATGACATCATTTCAATAATGGCCCTGGTCCTCTTAGCTAAATATTTCTACTACTACTTTTTAAATTCTAAATACTTCGTTTATTGAAATGCCATCTAACTTGGGATTAATTAGGTTTACCATTCCAGATCTATGGGCTAGCCTTCTTTATCATTCAATTTGAATGATGATGCTGCATAATTTGCCGTGGCAATGACAGAGAAAATATATTTATATTATTTTTATATTTTTTTTTATTATTTTCAGAGAGTAAACTCTAGAAGTACTCTGCACCTCCACTTTAAATTTTATGCCAGTTGTGGACTGCCTCAAATATTTTACCGGGCTTCACAATTTTATGGGTTTGAATTATATTAAGAACAAAAATTCCAACAGATTGGATTTTACTTATTTTGACTGACAACAATTATACATTCAAAACAAAAAACCTTCAAAACTTTCTTATTTCTTTTGTTCATCCTTTCATTTGTCGTTGGTTTTTTTTGAATCCTCCAGTCCCCAAGGAGAATGTCAAAGCAAGAAAAATACACGTGTAGTTTGTTAGATTAAGAAAATAATTCCATCAATCTCAGGATTCAATTGAAAAACCTTCCTTAACAGATAAAATCTGCTTTTTTAAAAACATCAGTATTTGAAAACTCCGAGCATAAGTAGTTGTATGATACAATACTGTAAAGATGTAGTGCAATGCACACAATGTGCAAGGCAGTTCTTTAATGATGATAATACATTAATATTTTGACCAGCCTCCCAAGTGATTTAAGGTGGAAGCAGAATGGCATTTGGAAAAAAAACCACAAGTCACTTGTGACCCTGATGGGGAGGGAGGGACAGTGAACAAGCAGCAGTGAATCAGGTTGGAGGCTGGAATCCAGGACTGGGAGCTGAGGGGTTGCTGGAAGCTGCCACCGGCCCAAATACAGCCCAACTCGCTAATCGCGGGGCTACCAGCTGCTCTGCGCATGGCTGCTTTTGTGAAATAAGCTTGGCACTTGCAGTTCGTGGCACAGTGGAAAAGTGCTGTGTGCTGGAAGTAGCATCATTCGCATTCATTTTAGCAAGGGGCTAAAGGACAACAGAGATTGAGCTCTCCCTACCCCAGGAACACAATAGATGAGATTTAAGATCTCACAACTGCAAAGCTCCCAGGAAAAAAAAAATAATGAAAAGCTGGAAGCAGAATGAAACTTTTCAGTCTTACAGCACTTATTGCATACAAGAAACATATCCAATGTATCTTTCAACCAGTGTAAAAATCGGACATTCATCTATCTACTACCAGGTCTTTTTTATTCCGAAAACTGACCTTTTGGGAGTTAACAGGGGGGAAAAAGAAACTGCTTGCGACAACCCAGTGATCCACTGCACATATATGAAGACTTGACTTAAAATAAAAGGAGACAGAAGGATTTATTCCACACAGAGTTTCTTGCATATCTTTTAAAACTATTTTAATAAGTTACAAGAGAAGTGCCACAAATGAGTGTAGGACATTCATTAGCAGCTGTAGTTTAAGTAATTTCTGGAAGTGAAAAAAACCTCAAACCCCTCCTTTATTACTCATTCTTCTTCTCACAACATTTCTGGAAAAAGGTAGGGAAAAGAGTGTTGTGCAGCGCACTTTGGACACTGAATTGCAGTGGGAACACCAAACAAGACAAGGATCCATTTTGTCAGAGTCCAGGCAAGTTGAAATGAGAGACAGTGGAGCACTGCAAATAGCAAAGGGTGGGCAGTATATCTGTAATTTGTAGGTAGCAGAATAATTTAGGTAGGTAGGAGTGAGAACAGCAGGGCTTTTAACGTCCTCAACTGAGTCAGTTGACCTGGGTGGGTTGGCTGTAAGAGCTAGAATGGACCAGAACCAAGAACAGGAAGAGACTTGGGATCTGCATTGAACAAGAATTTCAAGCATACAGCAACATCCCTAATGAAGGTAAAGACAATGAGATGAAAACGTTACCCAACCAGGACAGCCTGTTGATACTCGAAGTTGCTGAGGTTGCACGAGTGTTAAAGCAGCGAGGACAGGAGTTGGTATGGACAGTAAAGTTTCTCTATTCTCTCTATTCTACTTCTAACAAGAAATATCTATAAACTGGGAATGCTACTAACTATCCTTTTTGTACTCTATTAATTGTTACCCCTACTTCATTCTTTTTTTCCTATTTTGCCAATTTGAGCTCCTCCTGTATTTTAACCTGGCCTTCTCCAAGCTCTCTGAAAAGCATTCCTATTGATGCTACAGTGTTAGGAAGACACTTTGAGAATTCGTATTTCTGCTTGTGTTAGTGGCCTCTCAAAAACACTCATTGCAGAGTTAGACTGATGACCGTTGGGGAGTCCTGTTTCTTCTCTGCTCACTGTAATTAAAAGGTGACCAATGCTCCTCATGCTGCTCCAACTTGCACGCTCCCAGGGCAAGATTAGTGCGTTTTGGACTATGGCACTCCAAGGATTTCCATGTATTGCTAGCAATGCAGCTGTGATGTTCCTAAGTTTTAAGGTCTGAGTTCATTTATATCAATGGAAAGTTCCCCATTCATTTTAATGGGACTTTGATCAGGCCCCAGAGAGAACCATCACCAAAAGAGGCAGAATAGGCTAGGCTAGACTAGACTAGACTAGACTAAACTAAACTAGTTTAGAATAGAATAGAATAGAATAGAATAGAATAGAATAGAATAGAATAGAATAGAATAGAATAGAACAGAACAGAACAGAACAGAACAGAATAGAAATTGCAGTTAAAAGGGACCTACAATGACCATCTAGTCCAACCGCCTGACCAATTCAGGGCTGACCAAAAGTTAAAGCATGTTCTTAAGTGCATTGTCCAAATGCCTCTTAAACAGACAGGCTTGGGGCATCAACCACCTCTCTAGGAAGCCTGTTCCAGTGTTCGACCACCCTCTTGGTAAAGAAATGCTTCCCAATGCCTAGTCTAAACCTCCCCTGGCGCAGCCTTGAACCATTCGCAAGCATCCTATCACTGGGTACCAGGCAGAAGAGCTCAGCACCTCCCTCTCCACATCCTCAGGAAGCTGTAGAGAGCCATGAGGTTGCCCCTCAGCCTCCTTCTCTCTAAACTAGACAAACCCGAAGTCCCTAGATACTTCTCACAGGACATGCCTTCCAGCCCTTGCAGGATCTTTGTTGCCGTCCTCTGGATGCATTCAAGGACCTTCACATCCTTCTTAAATTGTGGGACCCAGAACTGCACACAGCAACAGAGTTGTTGTGACGTAGAGGAAATGTGGGCACGGGAGTCTGCCACAGACAGCTACTTGTTTGAGAGCACCTCATGTTGTCTCCTTTTCTACTAAAGCATGTTAACTGCAAAGAGGAGATGAAAAATATTCAAAATCTTTCCATTTGCTACAGCTTCAACTGTCAAGGTGCTGGAAACATTCCAGGTCCCCAGGACTGAAGGCTCATCGGGGGGGCTGTCAGGGCAGGACCTCACAGCCAGAAAATGTCCCACCCTTGGCTGTGCCAGCTCTAACCTGGCCTTGACCCAGGTGGGCAAAACCTGAGGAGAAGGGATGCCCACAGTGCCCCAGCCTGGAAATTCGTGGTGGGCTACACAGTGTTGTACCCAACCCGGGTATATGCCACAGAGAGACACCTTGTTTATTATGCGTGTTGTGATGTTGCTAATGTGTATCCAGTGTCTCCAATCAATGTCATACACAGCACAATAGCTCGTGAAGCAATAGAGCTGTCAATGAAGGAAGTGGTAATGGACCACAATGGGAATTTTAATGCACAACAGGATCCATTACTGGAATGGTAATGGCCAGGATGAGGGTGGAACAACAAATGTCAAATACAAATAGATGTGCGTTTGTGTGTATATACACACACTTATACGTATGCAATACTTAAAAATACTTGTGTGTCCGTAATACATTTATACACCTATATAGAATCATATACATACAGAATCTTAAAATACTGCATGCATTGTTTTCTAAGGTACATGTTCATTCAGCTTGGTCAGTGAATTTTGGGGTTTGCTTTTTTTTCCCTGGCAATGTTATGATATCATCTGTGAATATGTAAATGAGCTATTATAAGCTGTGAAGATTTTCATGGGCTTCTAAGAGATTGGTCTGGATGTACGAGAACAGGGGAAATGCAGGAGGGCAACGCAGGACAACAGCATTGTTAAAATAAAAAGTAAAACATGGCATAGAAAACATCAAACGACATGTTCTACGTGTTCACAAAACATGGATAGCTGATTCAAAGGTTCTGTTTTCTAATGTCTATAATATATATTAGCAAATGTCTTGCTTCTGTTTTCTTTTCATGCCCCTTATGGAGGCATCCTACTGAGTATAATACAATAATATATCTACCCATCCATCTGTCAAGGTTCTTACACTGGCACCCATGACTGGAGAATCAGAGTACTAATATTTAATAGAAAATTGCACTTTTCCCTCATAATCACTCAAAACACCACAGAAAATAAAGATTTCTATCATCCTCACAAATCCTATTTGATTTTATCCTCGTTCATTTATTTTCTGTAGGGTAGATTTTTGTATACTGATTTCACACTATTTACCACATACGTTAAACACGTTTTCAAGCTACTTTTATGAAAGCATTATTTTGGTAGTAATTGCATTAAACACATTAGATCAGGTAACACTATATTGCCTTATTACCTTACATTCAATTTTGACACAACTCATTACCAAAGAACAGCAAACAAACAGAGTTAAGTGCTTAAGGCATCATTCAGAAAATCCAGGTGCTGTGCAAAGTGTTACCAGACAATGTAAAGATTCTCCTTTCCCATGTAAGGCCCCAGAGCTGGGGCTGACAACAATTGAAGGGATTTCTGCATGAGCATTGTGTCTCCACACGGGTTTTGCAGTCTTTCTAGAGGCTGCAGAAAAAGGCCAAAACAGATACTAGAAGTAAATCTCAGGCCTATTTTAAGAGGCACCCTCCACTGGTTAATGCTGTCTCACCAATGAAGCTTGAGCTAATACACCAATTTGTGTCATTACAGATCATAAGCAATTTTCACAAGACTATGGGTGTTAATTCCTTTCTTCTGGTTAAGTCCCTCCTTGGGTAATTTTAGTCTGCCTGCTTAACTTCCCCTGCAGCTTCAGCTCCTAATGTGCTCTTCTCTCTTTCTTATCCTCCAGCGCGTGCTGCTGAAAGCTGCCAGCTATCATGTGGCCTCACAATTTATTACATTGCTATCACCACCATATACGTGGTTTAAACACAAATATTGTGCATTACCACAAAGGGCGTCACTGGGCTGATTCTCCCCCCTATCACCAGGTAAAGGACTACCAAATTTTATAAATCTTGTAAGGATCTGACAGTACTCTACATGGAATAATAAACCACACTTAGCTGTAATGGACGTTAAAACCTTGTCGTTAAGAACATAAAGTGTGGACTGTTCTCAGGTTAAGCTGAGGAATCTTGTCAGGTTTTGAAAGAGGAAGAAAAGCTAATGAGGATCTGGGTACAATATGTACATTTAGAATTCATGGTATTGTTGCATTTCTGGTTTACTCTCAGTTTTTAGTTTCTGTTTCTAAATTCCCACATTTCCCAACTGAAATGGAATATCACTACAAATGCTAATTAGCTATCGCCACTTGTGTTTGTTTTTTTTTTTCATTTGTAAAAGCCAAGAGCAAGAAAAGTCAATTAAGAAAACAAGATGACTTGGAAAGGTTACTTAATGTTGTAGAGCCCATCAGAAAAAGATTGTCTAGATCAAATACAGTTCTGTCCCTAGTAGAAAACTCAGAATTCCTTTTGTTAGCCAGCTGAATATGCATAAATAGGAAAGCCAGGAATTATCACGGTCAGGAAAAAACTCCCAATACCCAAAGCCAGACAGCAGCGACAGAGGTCTCCTAGTAGCCTTTGTAGCCTTTGTTTCTTTTGTACCATAGAGAAGGAGCTGACATATGGCTCTGACAAATTGTAGATCTGCTAATCACAACCCTCACAACCTCTGAACTTCATGGTACAGCAGGATGACAAGTTTGGTTGTTATAGGCAATCATATAAACATGGTAGACGTATATAGGTTAGGCTCATCACTCAGTCTTGCGCAGAATAGATTTACTGAAGTAGAGCACTATAAAGTGTGTGCGTGACACACCTTGAGTAGATTCAAAGTAGTTAACTGATCTCACAAGTATTGCTGTAAACGGTGTGTTTCTATCAAGGTCTTATAAAGACAAGCTGTGACCCTTTACTATTTAACATCTTATCAACTACCAGGGAGAAAACATGAACTGGTGATTGACAAATTTTGCAGATGACACAAAGATTGGAAGAGAGGTAAATGATGATAAGAGTACAGCATTATTCCTTAGAGAGATTAAAACCCCTTGAGAAACCGGACCCCCGTTCAAACAAAATACATTTCACTGCTGCGTACCTCTGTGAAGAAAGGAGGTTGGATGTGCTTTTAGGATGGGGAATTCTGTTCTGAGAAGCAATGATGCTGAAAAAGACTTCGGGCTACAGTGGAGAATCACCAGACTGTAACTTTTCCATGCAGCACTGTGGTTAGAAGGCTAAGGAATGAAATCTGAATAAATAAGCAAGGAAGTCAGAGAAGCAGAGGTTACGTCACCTGTATTTGGCATTAAAGACAACTATCACTGCAAGTGATAGTTGATAAATCTGTGAGCAGTTTAAGTCTTCCATAACCAAAATCTGAGCTGTTTTGAGTAGACACAAGTGATGTGACATGTTTCTATCCACCTGAGTTTCACCAGGAATTAAGTTTTCCTATGAGACTATTCAGGACTAAGAGTCTGGAGCACACGCTCTGTGAAAATTCAGCAACGCAGATTTAAATGTGCTGTCCTGGAGACCATGTCTGTTCCTTTTCTCACCCATGACTTGTTCTCCCAGGGTTTTCTCAGCTAACCAGTGCAGAAGGAAGACAAAACCAGAAGGCAATTAATTTTTTAAATGCATACAGATAGTCACATAGCATTTGCACTATTTTCCCCTCTTTATTAAAAAGTCAGTGAACACCACTTCATCTTCTCGACTACAGCTAGACACTTAAGTCACTTTGCAACGATTCATTCTATTTATTTCAGGTATTAAGTGTCTATCACTTTGATATCTAAGCACCTACCTGAATATTACACTTCATAATATTGAAAGAACATAGAAATGTTGCAGCACAATCTGTCTGTATTTACTCTATGGCAGCTTAATCACTGATTAAATACTAGTAACAATATGAAGATTGACATATGAGCCACAGGAGAAAGGGAAGTTAACTGCACAAAGGTGAATTGCTGTAACTAAGAATTGTTCCTGTCCTATTCAGAGCATGATCTTCAGCAAGGGAGCCAGCTTTCTTTTTAGAGTTGTCCCCTTGAACTCCACAAAACTAATCAAGTGAGGAGGGTGAACCAACTTTTTGTCAGCACTACTTCTGCTGACAGACAGGAAATCACATACTGTCCTTTAAAATACTACCCTGTTTTAAAAATCAGAGTTCTGAGTGGAAAAGGAAATGGTACTTACCCACAGTCTGAAGATTTAACTTTGACCATCCCTGGAGTTTACATAATTGTAAGGACCTGGGGTTCCCATGAACGCTTGAAAATTCTGACAAAATAATGCATACTTGGGCATTTGGACCGCATCTTCACACAGCTGCAAGTCATAAACAAAGAAAGTTTTCTCTACAACACCCACTATTTAAATCTAATCAATGGATCTGATAGAGATCTAAAGGATTAAAATATGGAGTTATGATCCACTGCAGAAAAGAGGAAAACACATTATTAATGTTAGGTGTACGCTGTTTTCTATGGATAGAAAGCCAACAAAAGTATAGGTTGGTCTCATCATCCCAGAACTGTTGTTGCAAGGAATTTCTGGCAGGCAGAAGGCACAGATAAGTATATAAATAAAAGCAGAATTTCAGGGAAATAATAGAACAGAATTAAGTTGTTCTGAAAATTAACCGATAATTTTCAACAGATCAAGTTCTTCTGTGATATACATTTAAGAATTAAACTTAAATTAGCTCTTTAAAGTGGCCGTGTGAGTTTAATTATTCAAAATGTACACAAATTTAATGAGTTTTTAAATATTAAAACTATTCTCTATTGTCACTACTGTGAGCTCTTAATTTACAGAGCAATTAAGTCAGGACCCTCATTTATCAGTACATGTGCGTTTGTTGAAAACATAGTCAGTTTTTATTAATTGATGCTATAGAAAGACTGAGGTAAAATTAATGTGTGTGCTTCAGAGGTCATGCTGGCGATAGTAGGTAGCTAGCAAGGAGCAAGACGTGAGATAAATAAGTAACTGCTGTTCCCTGATTACGCTAGAGATAGCTGAAATATTAAGTGGCACAATGGGCACTACGCTTAGCCAAAATGCTTGCAAACAAATGCCCCCTGAGTTTTCTCTGGCAAGCATCTGTCATGGCAGTAGCTGCGAAATCGGGAAACTTCAAAGCTTTAGTTTCTGATTATTAGCAGTGTGTGTAGTGTAATGTTCTTACATTTTTATGTAAACTCAGAGTTGATGAGCTGAGAGGGTAGAATTAAAAAATACTTCAGCTTGCCTTTGTTCTTTGGGACGCGGCTGACAGGAATGTTAGCAGCTAGGAGTCTCCCGAGTGTCTATCAACTTGTGAATTACAGGGAGTTCGGGGCCAAATTTGCAAAAGAATCAGGTGAATAGCTACAGAATTGGAGCACTTTTTTTTTTTTTTCCTACTTCCCCCCCCCCCGCCCCCGCACCCAGTGGTGCATCTACAAAAGCTCTGCGATGGCACAAAAAGTGACTGGAAAGTAGGTTAGGCATAAATATGAGCACAGGCTGGGTGCGCAGAGATTTTGGGAGACCACTGGTGGGCTGCAGAGTGTTAGCCCCTTTGCCGCTTGCACTGTCAGAATGCCCTGAGGCCACCCTTCACATCTCTGCTATGCCAGTACTATTTTTCCGCTAAAAACAAATTTACAGTGGAGACATTCAAAACAAACAATGCAAGATTTAAAAAAAGGAGAAAAATCTGGTCAGGCCCTCCTGCTTTGGGTGTCTGTGTTTGGAAGAAAAGACTTTAAAGGCCTGATATTTAAAATATTAAACAGTGTTGTCATTGGGAGTCTCTTCCATGGACCCAAGAGGCAGTTCAGAACGGAAGCCCTGTGTTTCCTTTGAAGCGTGTCTCATGCACAGGCACAGACGGCTTCAGCTGGGTAAGCACTGCTCAAATGCCCTCCTGTCCTGTGCTCCAGGAACGCAGAACACCTTGCTGGTTAGTCCCTGTGAAAAGGTGGGAGAGGTGGGAAACTTAAACTTCCTTAAGCCCTCCGGTTAGGGCACGTCGTTCTACAAATCCTGGTAGTTTATTGAAAATGTCCCGGTCTTCTCTTCGGTTGCCAAAGAATTACAATAGGTCAGAGAGAAACAATTTACCTTTTAAGAGACCAGGCAGTTTGGCTTTCTTATGCCACAGTCAGTTAAAATATTTTATACTTAGTTATTGTTTCAGGTGATTTATCTTACACCGGCATAAGGTCAATTGATCTGTGATTCTTCAGATTGCCTGTGTGCCTTTTTGAAGACCTTGTGAGACATTATGGTCATTTTTATGGAAGAGTGCGTTTCTTCTAATTGACCATTTTAAGGTTTATTTGAAACTTTTACAATGGATGATCCCAGCGATTTTTTTTGTTCTTTGTCAGTTTCTTTAAGATTCTTTTATTGTGACAACTTGATCTCTGATATCGCCTTGTGTTTATTATCTGAAAATAATTGGCTTAGAGAAAGGCATCTCCACAGTGAATGCAGATGCAAAGAAATTGCTTCATTTTTATGCAATATTCTTAATTGTTCTCTTTATCTTTAGTGGTCCAGTGTCTGACCAAACCATTTGCAAGCTCTTTGAAATTGTGCCTGTACTACTACATGTGTGTGGGGGAGGGATAAAGAGGATGTACTTATAATTCAGAGCTGGGAGAGTAGTGTGGGATCCTTCTTTCTGATTATTTACCAACCAGCTTCTCCTTTCCCTCCTGTTTATTCACTCCCCAACCTGGTTACTTTTGATTTGAAATATGGGGTCAATGGCCTGCTGCTGATATAGGGGTGGGATATGGTCCTTGCAATCTTCCCACTTATTTGGGGAGCCAAAGGTATGTTGCCCATTAATAATTGCCGATAAAGTGGTTTTAATTGCTCCTGCAGTTTTCCGTGATGTGGTGTATGATATTGAGACCAATGCTAGACCATTTCTGATTTGGGAATGCATCAGTCTTCATGTTACTGTGTACCTTGCTGCATCCTTTCATTTGTGTATCTCACAACTTCTCTGTCCTGATCTGTCCTGTATGTATAGTTTCGGGCCAGGACAATGAACTCTTAGCTGTACAGCTGCTAAGAGAAGGACCACCAGTACTTTGACACTCCTTACAGATGTTGTCTCACAGTCAGCTGGTGGAGATCCTAGTCTTCTTAAGCATACAAATGTTTCACTAATTCTTTAATTCTTTACTCATTCTCTGTTACAGATCAAGCCCCATTGTGCTAAGGGCTGTACAGACCCAAAAGGTGGAGGGGAAAAAAAAAAGAAGAAAAATATCCTTAGCCTAAATACTGTGATTCGCTCCCAATCACAGGAATTTTGTACTTACTTTAAAGTGTCTTCACCCCCTTTTCCTCACTATTGACCTGTCCATTTTGAGACTGGACATAGCCACAACAGAGAGCCATGGAGGCTGAGAACCTAAAGCTGTCTAAAATACTCAGCTTGGATTTAGGAGAATAGACAGAACTGGTCTTCTCTCAAGGCTGTTATCCCGTTCAACAAAACACCTCTCCTTCAATGCAGGTTGTGTGAAATCTTGACCTTACTTAAAGCTAATTTTTCCCTTTAATCTCTGCATTTCAGAGTGTCTCAGGGAATTTCAGAATCTTAATCACAACCTCTGAGCAAAAGTTTTCTCTTATGCTTGGGCATCCAGGTGTACGTATATGTCAGGCTACTTTTAAATGGCAAGTGACATACCTCTTCCCAATAATTTAAGAAATGCTCCTCCGCACAGATCCCTTCATGCATCAGTGCACAGCGTACCATGATGCCCTTATAGAACTTACACCCAGAACAAGTGCCTTAGCTGGGTGTGGAGCCAAACCATCCCTTGCTGTGTCAGATCCTGGCGATTCCTGCAGGCCACAGAGACTACAGGCGAAACAGGGCACATGGCAAATGTCACAGAAACAGACCTTGCTGCCTCAAGGATCTCATGGGTGCAGGACTGGTAAAGGAGGAAGATATACTCAGAGATGATGTGATTTGTTCAAGGCCATGCAATAGCCCTGCAGATCCAGGCAGGCAGGAACTCTGTGAACCAGGTCACAGCAACCTGTGCCTGGCACACTGTCTTTCCAGGCAGAGAAAGCTCTCTGCCATGAAAAATCAAGTTCAGTGCATACATCATTAGAATGCTCCATTTACTAAGGAATTACCTCAGTGAAAATAACATTGGTGCAAATGGATGGAAAGATTAAATGATTTCAGATGGATCTGGCACCTACTTTTCACCGTTAGTCTCTATTTCCACGGTGTATTAACAAAGACGCACAAACATCTAGGGCAAATTTCCAGCCTCTAGGCCTGATGGCAAACATGGAGCTGCAGCACAGCAAAGGCGTTTTTTAAGTTTATCTACGTGACCCCTAAAGAATATTACGTCTCACTGCACTATGCACTTTCCCATCTGCTCCATGCTGGATGGTACCGTCCACCTCGTGACATCTTTCACTGCAACCAAGTTCCTGACTAAAGAAATAAAGTGACTCCATCCATTCCCAGCAGTTAAGGTTAAAGAGATGCACTTGGTTCTAAATCTTGGCTGCTAACGCTCTCTTGACCTTTGACTCGCCTTAGCACGGCGAAGTTTGATGGGCCCATGCCAAGCCGTCTTCTGTAACCCATGAGTTGGTTAATATACTCCCATTTCTCATTCAGACAGCCAACAGAGGCAAAAAAGGCAGCAGGGCAACAAATGCTGTCTCCTGCAAATGCTCGGTAATAAATTGCTCTTTCAGTAGTGCAGAAGACAGATTTTTCTTTCTTTTGCTTCTTTCCTCCTTTTGCACAGAAGTCGCCAATGGGAAGCTCGCTTTCCCACCTGGCCCCAGCTGACTGTGCCCATAAATTTGCCTATGCAATGCCTGTTTACGGGTCGCTGCCGGAACATGGAGACGGGCGCGTTTTCTAAGCACCGGGTAGATAATCATGGTAATTGATGTTTGGAGCTGCGCGCTCCTAGGAGCATTGGGTCTCTTTCTCCCAGTGAGGCCCTGCTCCATGTTATCAGTCCAGCCCATAATTAAATATCACTCTTTTACAATATGTTTCAGACTCCTTAATGAGTCTAAAGCAGAAATAGTCACCTCTTTCCCCTTTGAGCTTTATTTGCTTGTTATTAAACAATGTTATTGAGCTGCCTTCTTTCTCTGTGTTGCCAAACCTGCATCATTTCCGTTTTATAATTGCACAATTAGAGTCAGTGCTTTGCTTTCATACATCAGCAGGACCTGAGAGAGAGAGAGAGAGAGAGAGAAAGGGGAAAAAAATCAGGTGTTCACAGACAACTCAAATGCATCTTATTTTCATTAACTACCAGATTTTGCAAAATGGGAAGCTATTTATCATGATCTGTTTTCTACCACCAGCCACCCCCACCACCCCACTCTGGTGACTTTCGCTATGACCTTGTGCTGTATTGTTAAGGGTCCAATTTGCTCATTGTTACTTGCCTGCATAATTCTATGCACCTCCCCCACCATCTTTTTTTTTTCCCAAGCAAAATCCAGTCATTTATATTCTGAGACTAAATGGTATTCCTCCTCCCCTACAGCCTCCCCCAAAAAGGAGGGGGGGAAAAAAAAAAGCAAGCCCTAGCAAGCCGTATAACACTAGTAATTCCTTCTAACAAATTTCCACAGATGCCTCCCTCCTTACACACATGCACACTCTCTCTCTCTCTCTCTCTCACACACACATACTCGCTCTCACACGCACACCCTTAAGCTGCTCTAAGCAGTGTATTAAGTAGCTGAAGAAAATCCATTCACATTCTGCTGTGTCGCTTTCTTCTCAAGTCATGAACCCATCACAGACTTTTTCTAGCTGTAGGTTGCCACGGTGAAGATTTACAATGCCAGTTATTCATACATCTGCCTTCTCTTTTTTCCCCCCTTATTCTTAAATCCCTTGGGCGAGGGCAACCTTGATACTGAGACTCGTAAAATTCATGCAGGCTTATCATCCTTGGTGAAGGCTTCAGGCATGCATTACCGTATCCAACTGCCTGCTCACCGCCATGACAGAACTGGGCCTATAGCTTTTATTTCTAACAGGGGAAAAACGTATTAATGTGCTAAACAGAAAAGAAAGCCTAAATGTTTTGAGGAAGAAAACAATAGCTAGTGTTATCCATTTCTCTTAATGATTTTCAAATTTGTTTTAATTACTCTACTCCCAACAGACCAGCATAAATTTGAAACCTTTTTTTTTTTTTTTTTTTTTAAAGTACCCTTTAATTTGTGTGAAACAGTGTTCTGAAAGTCCAATCATACTGCAATGGGGAAGTACGGTACTAATACAGCCTCTGAACTCCACATCAAAGTAATGAATACAACAAATCTGAAATGAATTTTAAATGTAAATTTTAAAGTCTTTTCCTTATTTTTTTTCTGATTTTTTCCCGTATTTGTAAAGAGTTGCCATAAAAAGAAATACTTTCTAGAAAGATGATGGAGGGGGGATGAGCGTATTGATTTTACAAAACAAAAACAAAAAATTAAAAGCATAAGAATCCCAAACAAATTGCAAGTGTTCAGTTGCAAAGTCACAGGTTAAACACGGAGTTTGCAAAAATGCGAATCACTGTGATTATAATTTTGATATAATCATCATTTGCTGGAACGTTAATCACATTTTTATATTTATCTGTTCTTTTCTGAGGATTACTCGTACCGGGGATTGAGGGATCCTCTATGGGGAGCTCAGGTATGAAAACCAGAGGGTTTTGTTTCAGAGTTTGGGTTTGTTTCTCTATTTTCAATAGGCCAAAATCATCCTAAAACCGCTCAGGCTTTCAAGGAGACAGATTGCTGGATGCTGCGTTTAAAGACCTGCACACCTCTTCTGTTTTCTTTGCATGAATGTGCGCGGTTCTAAGTCTATTGTTTTGTTTTACTATGTGTTTTGAAACGGGTCGTGATTTTAGGAAGCTGAACAGTGCGACTGAACTACAAGCATCCTAAAATAATCTTTCAACATGCTTACGCCTGTGCAAGTGAAGCCAACATATCTAGAAAGGGTGAGAGTTACAGTGAAAAAGGTACAAAGCTGGAGTGGCGCCTTTAGAAGATGCCTAGGTGCGTGACAGACTTTTTCTGGAAAATTGTGACTTGCAGTTTCAGAAAGAAGTAGTTTTGAAGACGCAAAATTATTCAAAGAGAAATGAAACCTCATGTCCTTTGAGAAGTCGCACCCCATTATCCTCATCCTTTTTTCCCCCTTTGCGTTTTATTGTTGCTTTAAATGTTTCAAAACTGTTTCAGCCATTATGCTGTCAAAAGTGTCTTTTCAATCTCAGATCCATATCTCCTGACATCCTAAGACAGCTACAACAGAAAAGAAGACTTGTGTTGATGTTACTCAGTCAGCATTAAGTTGTCACAAGTGCTGTCTCACTTCATCTCAGTAGTGATGCCTAGAGCCCACTCATACCACCATCTGCCTGCACAGAGGTGACATCCCCGTTTGCATGATGAAGCACTATTTACAGGGCTCCACTCTCAGGTCCACAGGGCTCTGACAGCAGCACATCCTACTCAGCGTGCCACCTATAATCACCTGCAAGCAGCATTTCTCAGTGAAACAACCGTGCAAGGCTTCCAATGCTTTGAATCAGAGGCACAAAGAAAAATTTCTGTGTCGATATGTCTCCAGTGAGGCAGTTGTTCTTCCACTTAGATCGGTGCAAAAAGTTGTGGTTTCCAAACACATTCTAAAATTACCTTAGGGTAATTTTCTGGCTAGGGGAGGTGCTTTTTGACCACCTCTTCCCATGGTGCGCCCCAAGTGGGAGTTCACATGCCTTGCCTGTGAAACCACGGGGCAGGAAAGAGGAGTTCTGCTCACCCAACAAACCTTATGCTGATTTACACTAGGAGGTTGTTGAGGCACAAATGCAGATCTTTGTACAAGGACGTCTCTGGGTCCCACAGCAAACACATTGCTGTTGGGGTTCTCCGTACTGTAGGCACGCGATATGGGCTCAGACTGTCAGGAGAGACAGATGCACCTGCAGTACCTGCAGCAGAGGACACTGCTGCTTTTTCTTAGAAAGGTGTCTGCTGGTGTTGGGATTCCATAATGCTTCTTGCTGATGCCCTTTTCCAGGCCAAGGGCCTCAGAGGATCATCAGGTCCAATCCCTTCAAACACAGGCCACTATACAATCAATGTGTGTAGCAAAGCAACCCCCTCATTTATCACAGGTTGTAAAATGCCTCCCAGCATCCTGCACTGAGCTTTAGACTGTAAGTAAAGAGACCAAAAGTCGCAATTAGAACCTGACACAGAAAGAAAGAAAGAAAGAGATTTCAAGGGCATCACAAAGTCCTTAAGTTCCTGCAGTAGCAGAACTGGCTGGAAGCCTGAGCTCCTCAACAGTGTAGGAGTTACCAACACTACTTGCTGCCAATTAGTCTTTGTGTGTGTTGAGTATCCTCCCCCAAACTGACTTACCTCCCAGATATTTCAACTAGAAATCCAGGCTGTTTAGCTCAAGCAGCTAAGA
This sequence comes from Chroicocephalus ridibundus, assembly GCF_963924245.1. Taxonomy (NCBI): domain Eukaryota; kingdom Metazoa; phylum Chordata; class Aves; order Charadriiformes; family Laridae; genus Chroicocephalus; species Chroicocephalus ridibundus. The sequence continues at coordinate 71,496,034 of NC_086284.1, read as the reverse complement.
AGCTCATGCTTTTTCTCCTTGAAAGGCTGTAATTCAGCCAAGGTGGTAAGCAGTGAGAATCAGTGATACTTCCCACCAACACATTCTTTTGCTGATAGGATTTACTCTAAAGATCAGCAGAAGCTCGTACAGATGCTCAGCAAATTTGGCCCATTAATTTTGCTTCTATAGGGACTAGCACTCAGCATAGCAATTCGTTTCACCCATTCGATGGGCTTGATGGTTCCCCAACATTGTTCCTTCTTGCTGTTGTCCTGATTGATCCATTAGACAAGACTCTCTAACCTGGAGGCCGCTTGTTAGTCAGACCTGCTTTCCATTTAGGGAGACTTAACTAGAGGTATTTCCCAGTATCATTCCATTCCAGTATTCCACGTGCACACTTCATTCTGGGTTGCGGTACGTGGGTCAAATAGTCAAGCACTTTCACTGCAGAGATTGTATATATTGTTGAATATTAGATTAAATTGAAGGCCTTCAGAATATGTGAATTACAGGCTGCCAGAAGGAAAGAAGCAGATAGATCCAAAAATTAGAGATCTGAGTAATTTCTTCTGAATCAGTTTGTATTCTCAGGCACATCCCTTATTATTAGTAAACAATGTGAACTGATGCTGGCTTTAATTATTTTTTTTAATTCCATTTTCACCCCGCTGCATCCCTTATGTCATGGTATTTGTCAGCATTTCAAAGTAAGCTAATAAAGGAGTTATGTGAAGCAAATCGCTTGTGTGTTTTTGTCTCCTGCAGGGTGTACTAACTGGTGGAGATACACTGAAGAGGAAAAAAAAAAAAAGAGTGTCCCAAGCCCGAATCAGTATTGTTTTGGCAAAATTTTAAGTGCCTAGAAAGCCAATGTAGATATGAAGCTGTTCAAGCTATCTGATCGGGAATTACTGTATCTTATTACGTTAGGCAAAAGCAGAAGTGATTACGCAGAAGCTATCACTTCTCCACCTTGTTTAAGAGTGCACGAATGTGATAGATCTCTGGTTCCAGCGAGCTGAGGTGGAGGACAAGAGATTTCTTCATCAGGTAACGTAGAAGGCTGCTTCATGCGGTACCCAGACTAGTTTTGAAGGCACCTTTGCCTAAGTGGAACATGGATGAGAGAAGTGGTTCGGGCCACGGGAGCTCAGCAAAGCTTGCAATTACCATGATGCTCATGATGTTCAACAACTGTTTGTGTCTTTCTTTTACAATATGTCTGACAGCCAGCAGTGAGAAAGGATCTACTAGCCATCTAATAGGTTTCTGGAATGTCATGTATAAAAAAGCCAGATACAATAGCACCCGTCAATGCAGGGGAATATTTCACAAATACTTTGTTTACTACGCAATTCTAACTTTTGGAGTGGGGCAGCATATTATTCTGTAATATCAGAGTCATTACTGGTCATTGCAGAATTATAAACACTAAATACCAATGAGTTTGGTCCATATATTAAATATCCATGGATGCATGAAGCATGTTGAGAATTGATCAAGTCCCTAGCACTGTGTAGCATCCCTGGTTTGGCAGTATTTTGTTTATGTTGTAACAGGAAAACCAGAGTAGCTTCATGAAAGCTTACCAGTCCCAGAAGACTTCATACCATTTCAGTAGTGACTACCCAATAAAATAAAATTTATTGAGAATCTCTAAAGTGTGTGTCACCTTGAAGTAAAAAAAAAGTGAACAGTAGTGAGTTTTGAAAGTTTTTACGTGTAAAAAGCAAGGAGATTTAGGACTAAGCTTCTCCATCCTGTATTCAGACATTATAGTTACTGCATTCCACAAGCAAGTTGTGCAGTCATTCAGAACCAAAGCATTGGCTTGACTGTCCACCCCTATCCTGAATAAATAACAGCTTTTTTTAAGGTAATGTTCTCATAGCACTGTTTTTTCATGGTGGGTTTCCAAGTTTGTTGACTATTTGCACGTTTAGAAAAAATGACATGCATTTCTTGTACAGAATACACTAAAAACCCCTCCAACAGTTCATCAGGTGGGGTTCAAGAATGTCTTTCCCTTTTGGATTTTCTGTGTATGGTAGAAGTGATGTTTTTGTTCTAGATTTGCTGGTAAATAGGGTATTAGAAGTCCAATATTTTGTTTCCTACCTGAAATTTACTTGGGCAGCTTGCTTTCCTATTGAAGGCTGAACTTCAAGCTGGATTTTGTCAGAAAGCCCAGAGCCTTTAGGCTTGGTCACTTGCCATCAATAACAATCAATTTTTATGGGGTCTCTATGTGCTTTTTACCCTTGGTGGTTTGGGGTTTTTTTTCTTTCTTTTTTTCTTTTGATTTGTCTTCCCTTCCATTTTACCTATATCTTTATTTCAACATTGTGAATATAATTAATAGAATTTAAGGTACTGGTCATGATAATAAAACCATCAAAGAAGAAAGAGGGAGAGAGGACAGTTGATCATGGACTTGAGGTTATATTCCGTAAAGAAAATAAAGCAGGATTTTTCACGGCCTTGCCTCTTCGATGGGAGTTTAGCTCAGCACTAATGAGAGCTTTTAGCTGCATGGGTTTCCTTTGCACAGTTTAAGTGTGTTTCTGAGGTGTAAGACACTGAAGCATCAGGCCCTCAGGGAACATTCACCGTCTTAGGTGGCTTTAAAAAGCAGCAGAGCCACCCTTTGAATTACCGGCATGTCACAGGTGGGCTAGAAAGAAGGATAGGAAGGGCCTAACCCTGGTTTCTGCCGCGATGGTTTTCATCAGGGCTCTTGGAAAGCCAAGGGTGCAAGTGTAAGGCTGCTCTAATTTACATTGTCTGCTAAATCCAGACTGCAGAGAGGACAAATACGGCTTCTGGCCATCTTTGCTCTAACTTCCCTGAACTTAACAGATAATAATCCTTCTTTGCCTTAAAGTGTTTACTCATAGGAGTAAATTTTGTTGAACAGGTAGCATTTGAAGTATAGGGTTTTGAGATGAAAAGGTGCTCTTTAGGGCAGAGACTATGTACTTAGCCTGTCTTTTATAGCAGCCTTGCACATCAATACCTCTGAGAAGAAAATAAATACAATATATACTGTATACTGATCACATACTTGTTTTTACACATGTACACACCCCAGCAGACATACGTACATATGAGAGGGGGAAAAATACAGAGAAAGATCAAAAATAAAAGATATGAACATCTAGATATTTTGAACTGATGGGCGGGCCATAGACTTTTGCACTTGGTATTTCATTTATTAAATGTTGGGTGAGACCGTCTTGGAAAGCAATCATTTCAGTTTGTATTTTCTTTATTTGCATTACACAGCACACCTGGTAGAAAGGATATTTAAGTCGTGAAGGACTTGCAGCATTAGTAATTAATAGGTCCCATTATGCTAACTCTCAGGCAAGTTTAGGACATCTTAGATGCTAGATAAGAGATGAATAATTTGAAGTAATTTTCCTGTAATCATGCCAATCACTTCAGCAAAGTAGTTATTAAATGAAACAGTATTATGATGAATTATAGGACATCTATTGAATATCTTTTCTTATCATCTACTTATAGTGCCTGATGCTGAAAAGAGGCAAACATGTGAATGCTCTTTCCCAGTAAAATATGCACACTTCTCACTGTAAATAATAGTTTGTTTAGCAAACCTTGTTTTTTTAATGAGGCCTGGAGACAGATTTTTACTAGTCTCATACTCTGTGCTGCTCCAGAAGATCATCTAGTTTTACGTTTTCTTTAAAGGTAGATATTAGCAAGAATGAGTCACTACTGATGACAAGGAATTTTTCTAGTTCAAATTTGCTGAAGTGATTAAATATTATTTATCTAATTAAATGCTCAAAACAGATCATTATTGAAAGGAATAAATTTAGTGGATTTGTTGAGCAGTGTTAGCTGAAATGTAACTGCACATCATTTGACTTTTTAACATTTTATTATATCTAATAAGTCTTTCTGTGCTTAATTAAATCAACTTATTTTTTACAGCTAATTTAACATGATTTCATTTTAGTTACAGCTTTTGCATCAGATATGTAGAAAGCCAACTGTAAGCCCAAATTAAGCTTGTGCTACTCAGGTGCTCTGCTGTAGTTCTTACCTCTCTAGTTGCTACTGATTGCCGGACTATTTTTCAGTGTTTTCTCATCTTTCACTGGAGAAAGGTTATTCATTTGTTAATTATAATCTATTTCAAATACTACAGTAAAAAAAAATTATACCATATGGTCATAAAATATTTAATAATTCTGTCAGATGTAACAAGCTCTGAAAATCAACTTTTTTTCTTGGCATAGGACATTGCCTGGTGTCAGAAAATGCCAAACAGGAATGTAAGATTAATTCTACTCGTGGCTGCCCCAGCAACTTAATCTGCATGTGTTTGGGTGAAGGTAGGGCTGGACCTGCTAGTACACATAAAGCTTTCCTTTTTCCCAGGGTATGCCCTATCTTCATAGGGTTTGCATGTTGTTCCCAGACTTTTGAATCTGGTTTTGTTGCTGTCGTTGTTGTTGTTGTTGTTTTTCTATTAAAAACAATTCATTGGCTTCATCCCTTTAAAACCTCTGAGAGCTTTTGCCTCTTTGCTCAACAGTATCCCACCGTGGGGGTAGGCTGGGGTGGGAGGTGAGAAATTCAGTTAGCCTGCCAGTGATTGCACTTGGCTTGAATCAACGCCACTCCTTTGACTTCCGCAGGATTATGCCTGGACCACACTAGCATGTGTGAGATCAGGACCAGACTGAGGACATCTCTGTAGCGGTTAAAAAAAGGCATTTTATGGATTTTGGTCAGCCTGCCCACTGGCTAGCTATTCCCACTGCGTTGTTTTAAGAGACACTGTCCCTTTAGAATCTAAATGAAGAGAGCAAAGTTCACTGGGTGAGTAGATGGGAGCTTTTGATAGATCATTGTCTAATCCAAATACCTATTTTTCCCTCCCAAATACCTGAATATTTTTCAGAAAAGCTTGGGAATGCTTTTCAAGCTAGCCCTTGAAAGAAGAATGAATTTCATAGCTTATAATACCAGTTTTAGTAGTTATCAGTTTTTAACCTAAACAAAAAGAAAACTGCCTGCAGTTTTAAACTCCTGGGTGAAGGACTGCACAAAGATACATTTTTCCCTCCACGCAAGCAACGCACTATTTTTCCTGCCGTAGCTACCATTAACCATTTCTGCATGTAGAGAAAGCCGCCTAACACTCGGGCTTGAATTCCCCAGAGTAACTGTTCATGATCACAAATTTGGCTAAAGGATTTTTTTCATTACCCTCAAACGTTTCCTTTCACCTCCAACCTCTAGGCAGAGCCATCGCTTTCCCTTTAGAGCCGGCGAGGGGAGGGGGGGAGGAACATAAAGCCATGGGGCCATCGGGGCTGGCTGTGCCTGACCCCGAGGGCCCTTCTGTCAATCACTGCCTCCCCATCCCTTGCTCTCTTTCACACCAGGCAGCTGTACCCATCGCTGTCAACCAGGTAACAACCAGCAAACAATAGAGGCCTGAATGCCTGGTCTAGACACTCTTTTAGCCACTTATTTGCTGCTCTTGGCAGCTGTTGAAGCATAAATAAGCAGTTTGTAATCAGAAAGCTGACATCATTGCAGCTCAGCTGAGAGGGGGAATTGTTGCTGTGCACTGAGCTGCTTTCCCTCCCTTTCTCCCCCCCTACCCCCGCCCCGGCCCCCTCCCTCCTTCATTTTGTGACAACGGATTCTGGGATGGGGATGCAGATTTCTGCTGGGCTAAGCTGGCTTTTCTTTTTATTTCTAGAGTACGATGATGCAGGTCGCGTTAAAAAAAAAAAAAAAAAAGCACGCATGCGGCAATGTAGTTTGCAACTACCAAAATTGAAAAAAAAAAAAAAAGAAAAAAAAACACAGAAAAAAGCATGGAAGGCCTCACCTGCAAATAAATGGTGGAGCTCTGTCCTACACGTTCAGAAAACACTTCGAGGCTCACAAATATTTTGAATTTAAAGGGTAGTATTTTAATAGATTGAGCATAAAAGGGGCGGATGGGTAGAGAATGTTCCCTGTCCTGACTGGTATTTTTACCTTTTTGTTTTCTTTTTCACCCCCTGGAAGGAGAGAGGAGGTAAAAACAGCCTTACCAGAGCTGAGCGAACACTTTCTAACAAACTCTGTTTTGTGCCAGCGTGCCTCTGTTTCTGATTTCCAAATGCCCAGCTACGCATCTCCCATCGCTGCAAACATTTGTTGTTCGAGTACATTTCATACACTTTTAACACTTTTTTTTTTTTTTTTTTTTTTTTTTTTACTTTGGGGCTCTATCGTAAACAAGTTCACTGGGCAAATTTGACACAATATTTGAAACTCAAGCTGGGTTCCTCGGGCGGGATTGGTGGGACGAGGCACGTGGCAGCGCTGCTGCTCCCTGACTGGGGGAAGACGGCAGCATACCCAGTGCAAATATTTGCACATGCAAATTCAGAATTCGTTTTCCACAAACACTCGCACGTATGACTTTCAAATTAGCTTTCTGCGAGCATTCATGCTGCTAAGAAACTCTAGTTCAAATATTCATAGAAAGTGAACATAAAAGGGCCACAGGTTTAGGTGATTTCATTTTTTCTTTTAAAGAAAACAGCCACCGAGTGAATATTCATGCCAAAGTCCTTGCGGTGTTTGTCCTGTTCTGTTGGCTTCTGGCTATCCTCCTTTAACACTGAGAACCCACATGCGTTCGTGTGGTACCAAACAGCAATGGTGAATTATGCTGCCTCAAATGTATGGTTAAAACACAAACTTTATAGTCCACGGGGCATTTGCTGCTCTTTATTGATGGGAAAGTAAAGCGCAGCGTGTAACCTTTAAAATACATAATCCATACCGGGTCCCAAATCTTTCCCCGATGTTTCGTTCGGTCTGTTCTGGTGATGACTCTGGCGATAACGGGAAAGAGGCAAAGGGCTTTTTTTTTGAGGGCTTTTCCCCCAGTTGTTTATTTATTTGTCTGCATGCACTTCACGCATGCGATCAGTAAGGGAGTTGAGCTTTCTGGTTCTTGTGGAGCAGAGCGCACGTTCAACCGGCGACGTGCCAAAGTCTGATCCGCCTGCCTGTTGGTACACGGAGGCAGGGTGAACGCCAGAGTGTCTGTGGGGTTCGCTAGCTCTCCGAAATATCTCCAGGTAGCTCTGTCTATCTCCAGTTTCAACAAGAAAGAAGGCCAGTTCAACAAAAATATTGACTTTATATCTCCCAAAGGCTTTCTAGTATTAGTTTGCTCTAAGTAGCTCATGATTTAGAGTACAAAGGCATTTCCAGAATGCATGTTTAACAAAATGACATAGCAGATAATTGAAATTTATTTGCAATTTTCAAACTACAATAAACACAATTCTCCTTTTCTTTCATTAATAATCGCACGGCTAATGCATAACAATCCCTCTGCAGCTTTTACAAGCAAACTTGAGCTGCTGTGTTGTAATAGCTGGAAAAGTTAATGTAGCTTGAACAAGGTTCCTAATTGTCCCTGTCTCTGTCATATTTGTCTACTTGAATGGTCCTAAATACCACAGCGATTAATTACTACAGAGCAGGTATTACAAGATGTTATCATCCTTCCCCAACTGTCTGGGTGAATGGAGAGAGGCAGTAGATTGTTGCAGTGTTTCATCTTTGCACTTCCTGTAAGGCACTTTAACCAGAAGATTTAATGTGTCAAAGTTAACTGCGTTCTCGCGCAGATATTCACATTCTAATTAAAGATTAAGAACGTAGTACATTACACTGTGATTTGTCATACATGGCTTGTTAAATAGGAAACCTACCGGGATTCCCTAACATTTTATAAACATTATTCAGGGCTTTTAATGTGGGCAAAGGAAAAGATTATTCAGCTGCTCTGCAGAGTAGGAGGCAGGTCATTTCTCCCCCCCTCCGCCTCCTGCCCAAGCTGCCCCCTCGCCCAATAAATAAATAAATAAGAAAACTCAGGTGGTTTTCAAACTGGAATTCTGTTGAGATCTCTTTAAACTATTTATCTTCCCAGCATGTGTGTGTGTGTGTAGACATATATGTGTGTATATATAAAAAATATATATGTCTTAATTATTTGTTGGCATTTTGCAACTTTTGCTGTCAGCTACGTAAACTGAGGTAAGAAGTCTTTGTTTGAATTAGGAGTGGGGAAGGAAGGGAGAAAGATGAAACAGTTTTTCAATATGCAGAATGTGCTTTCAGCTGATTCTAGCAGTGCTGAGTGGCGTACCACTTCCAGTATTAGTAGCAGAGGACTGGTTCACATTCTTTGATTGCCTGAGGAATAAATTAATGAGGTTACTGGAGACATTGAACATTTGCATATTCACGGATGCTTATTAGGTATAAAGTGAATGCCAGGTGCACTGAATTTTGGGAATACTAGCTTTGGTTTTGGTCTTCTATTTTTAAAGCAATCACATCTTTCTTCTTCCCTGAAGTGGGAAGTTCTGTGAGAAAAAAGCAGAATTTGTAAAAATAATAACACCCAAAAAAATCAAATTAATTCAATCCAGACAAAGCTTCGCTGTGAGATATACATCAGAATAAATACGTTACAGCATGAGGCTGGGGACTATATGAATATCTTGTTTGGAACAACAGTTAGGATGACTACAAATATAAAAACAGTTGTTCCAAGACATAAGGACAACAAATGTTATATTTTTCACTGTGCTCCTTATGGATTTCTAGCTTTAAATAGCAATAGGAGAACTCATTATGAAGTTACCTTCCACAATGCCCAATGCTTAAATTTAAAGCACCAATATTCCAGCACGTTTTATTACGGCAAGTCTCAAACTCAGCCTGCAAAGCACAGAAGACAGAATTACAAGATTTGCTCGACTATTTCTCCAAGGAGTAGCTGCACATGGTTGCATTGTTGTCAGTGACTTCCGTCATTGCTGTGTGAAAGCGCATTGTGTGAATGATTTGCACTGTATCTCATTATTCCTGGAAGTTTTTATCGATATTGTTTATTTGGGACCGTTATCCCCTTTGCATCCTTAAAGATTTTATGGTCGTGGGTTTTTTTTGTTTTTCCCTTCGCGTTCTTTGGCTGTCCATATGCTATAGAGCACAGTATTAGCACTGCTTGTTTTAGCAGAGAAATATCTGTCAATTGGAAACATGTGTATTGTTTGTTCTGCCTTTTCCTTGTCTTTTACAGTGTAAGCATCAAGCGTGTACATGTGCACAGACTACAGGCTTACACGCCCTGCACACAGATAAATACAAACACACGTGCCCACACAGATGTCCTCCTGTAAAATTATTGGTATCACCTAGTTCCAAGTAGCTGGTGTAGCAAAATCAAGCAGTGATAAGTGTTTTCTTTGGATAATAATATGTATTTACAAACAGGCTCCCTTCTGCCCCCTTGTTTCACAGAATACTGTGCTCAACTTCCCTTTCCTGGATGTTGCACTGTGTTGATCACTGCCCTGCCTCTGCAAATCCTATTTGAAAATCTCATTTGCAGCATAACTGACAACAAAGGCATTACATGGTGTATGCCCTGCATATTCGGCAGACTATTCCTCGCCTTTGTAAGTTATTTCTAACTTCTAATGAAAATACTGTGCGATCAGTTGATGATCTTTTTCATTTATTAATAGCCTGTAAAATTAAGTGTGTCTAATCAAAGAATGGATCCTTTCTTAAAAGTGCAAGGTGGAATGCATTAGATCAGTGGTACAAAAAGCAGATGTTCTTTACTGCAGTAGGCCTTTCTTTGGGTACTCTAGGAAGCAGGGACTTAAACAAAACATTAAATTGAAGGGGATTCTGAGGTGCAATCACTGCCAGACAGTGCAAGACACAGAAATCCTCTTTAAGTATACATTTTCCCTGCATTTGTTTCCAAACTGTAATGCTGCTCCGTGATTAAAAAAAATAAGAAAAATGATTTGATATTTCAGTCTCTCAGGGCAGCTTCTGAAAAATTACATGCAAAATGATCTATTATATATTTATTGAAAATAGTATCGCAGAGCACAAATGTGCATTTTATTCAGAAAGGTCATTTTTTAAAACATCCATTGTAGCTGCTTCACTAACGTCCAGGGGTTTTTGCCATACACACGGCACAGATTTTTTTGATTATGTAGATTTTTTTTTTTTTTCCCCCTATTGCAGTTTCATATGCAAAGCATGCATCAGCCACATCCATGCTATCTCCTAAAGCAGTCATTCTGAAACCCAATCTGGGGACAGTGCAGACTAAATAAAATTTCATTTTGATTTGGCCTCCCGCTGAGAATGGGACTGCTTTGTTTCAGCCGACAGAACCAGCAAGCCAGAAAGGTATGTCCTGTTTTGCATGGCTGATGGTGTGACTTGAGGATCACAATCAGGCCGTTCATGCTCTCAGGGCTCGGCATCTCATCCACATCCTGTACCGTCTTTCTCTTTTCCTTGCCATTTGCTTTCCTTCTGTGCCGCCTGCCGTCTACCTGCAGGGCAAAGCTATGGCAGACCCTCACACTATTGTTTACTTTGGCATATGTTTAATAGCTGCATGGCTGTTTCAGGGTAGGGTTTATCTTTTTTTTTTTTTTTTTCTTTTTTTCCCACCCTCCTCCCCACCCCCACCCCACACCCCCAGCCTTTGTTTTTTCCCCTTCCCTGTCCACGTTCACTTTCCTTATTTTCTAGGTGTTGAATAAACAAATACTGACTTAACGGAAAATTATGTAAGTACTGCTCGTAATGCTTCAGAGATTTTACTGGGAGATTTGTAATGCAGAATTTTATTGTAAATCTGAGGAAGCATTTAACAGCTTTGAAGGACTTCAATTTTCATAGCCCTTTAGAGCTGTTTAGGCAGAAAAGCAGTCACCCATTATAGTTAGGGAAGAAAAAAAAAAAAAATAAAAACCACTCTTAGGAAGGGGGCTGTCTGCTTTGCCATCTTCACAGGCTGTATAGTTACAGCTGCAGTGTTTGGCTAGGGGAATATCAGTAAATATTTCTCTCTCTAAATATTAGTATTTATCTTAAAGCCAGTCTGCATTCCAGGAGAAACTGTACAGCACGTTCCTTGCTGCTGCTGCTGCGGCTGCTGCCCCATCTTTCGGAGGAGGTGTTGGCATTTGGGGAAATGACCACTGTTTTAGCCTCTGGAGCGGCTTTTGGACAGGGCGGCAGGACACTTGAAACACTCCTCGCAGTGCGAACCTACACCTCAAAAGTGTATTTCTCTGTCAAAGCCATGCTGTCCCTTGCCTGGGAATATTTGGGGGGGGGGCGGGAAAGAAGTTTTTCATGTGAAATAAAATTTGCATAAAATTTACCTCAGAAAAAGGGCAAATTTTAATTTTTATTACTATGTATTTTAATATGTACAGCGTCCTGTTTTCCTAGTGAGGTACAATACAATTATAACTCCAAAGAAAAATTAAATCTTTAACAAAAAAAATGGAAAATATGTACATATTCTACAGAGCACTGACGTTATAGGGGAATTTATGTCTTCAAGGTGATTTACAACCACTAAATTATAACTGTATGCAACGTGCCTTTGTAGTAGGTGATATTAGTAACAGCAGGTTGTTCAGCAAAGTCTTATGGAACGTACATGGTCAATTATAACACCCTCCGGTCAGTTTAGCAAGTTTTATTCCCAGCTTTTATACGTTACTCCAACTCCATGACTTTCGTCTTAAAACCAGATTCTTATTTCAGTTTCTGGCTCTCTGAGGTGGCCAGGGGTGCAGGCCCTTGGCATAACCACATGGATCTTCGCGTGGCAGAGTTTTATGACTTGGAAATTGACTTTTTTCCAATCTTTCTTAACTTAAAAATATTAAAAAAAAAAAAGAAAGGAAAAAGAAAAAGGAAAAAGTGGTGCATTGGGGAGTGAAAACTCATCCAACAAAAGTTTGGAGAAAAAGAGAGGTACAAATCAGATGGCTCAGGGGCCTCCCTGTTAAAGAAGGGTAGGCCAAATTCAAGTTTCAGCTGCATGCATTAACCTTGGCGAACTCCAACAGGATTTTCCGCACATGACAGAGGGCAGGATCTAGCCCAGCATGTTTTGTTATTCAGAGATGTTTATAAAGTGAAATGCAGCTTGAGAAGATTTTAAAGAAGCTATCCGTAGTGATGTCACATTTTCTTTAACAAATTTGAGGCTGTGAGGAAACTACAAAAAGACTATAAGAAACAAGAACTACAGTTTTTTTAATGGATACAGTGGGAAAATGATCAGTTCTGTGTGTTTTTTCTTCAGCATCTCTAATCCTCCTGCTTCACCCCTCAGGTATCATTGGGATGTTTTCCAAGTTACCAACTCTGCATTTTAATCAGAGTTCATAAAAATGAGTTCCAACTTTACATTTACCATAATTTCCTTTTAACAGTTAAATACAAGTTTTAAGAGAAACTAAACTCTAGGTATTGTGTGACAGTGCAACCTAGTTCCTTTATGTCAGAAGTCACAGTCTTAGCAGGCTTTTTGTTGCACAAAGTGTATTTTATACTATGTCAATAGCTGTATTTTTAAAAAAAATAATTAAATAAGCAGGTATGCATGGATCACTTGGAAATAGACAACATTTTAATATAAAATACTCAAGGAAAGTAACAGAGATATTGTTTCTTTATTTCAGGGATGAAATATTTTTTAAAAGAGTGATATTCATTACGGTAAAGGAAAATAATCTTAGCTCCAGAATGTGCTTACTGTTCTGGATACTTTTTTTATTAATTACATAACTGTAGTATTTAAACAAAAATTAATGCAAACTTTATTCCACTGTTCTTAGGAGATCACAGTTCCTTTTTTTAGATTGGTTTATTAGAGCTGTATCTTGTGGTCATATTCTGGATCAGTAAAAGAAGTGAGTGGGTTTTGGAAGTTAGTTTTGCATTTATCACTCCCACGGAAAGAAAACTGTAAAAATATTAGCCCAAAGTCCAGAAACAAAGACCTCATTCTTAGGTAGCTTTATAAGGCTGCCCTCAGTGGATTTAGCAGCGTTCCTCCTTATTTATATCTGTATGCTTAAGAAAGGAATCAGATCCAAAATCCCAAATCAGCTACCTCTAGTACAGTATAATTCCACTGCGTTTATTTTTTAATGCAAATGACTTCACAATTCTCAGTTCTCTGACTTTTCTCTCACTTTTTGTGCTTTACCTGAATGAGGTGACGTGACTGAGATAAGCCATATCCATGCCCAGAATCCTATGGAGGAAAACAAATCATGTCAAACAGAGAAATATGGCAAACCAGGAAGTAGATGAATGCACTCAGGAGACAAGTGCCTACTAGTAATTTTATATATATACATACTTGTGTGTAAATTAACTACATGATGCTAGTATATATACATATGTATGTATAAGTATGTATGTACAGATATATATATGTGTGTGTGTGTATATATGTAGGACACTGTCACCAGGGTCCCTAGGGTCCACCAATGATAGATGGGCAGATACTGTTACTGTGACCATGTAGAAGACAAGAAGCTGCATGATCAGTGCATTTGCTGATCTCCAGCCCATTGGAAATTCTCAGCTGCTCCACAACCAGTTGTCTTAGGAAATTCCCCTGGAACAAATTCACGGTCACCTGATGTTTCAATCTGCCTAAAAACTTGCTGAGGTCGATAGGATCCTGGACATGAAGATGTGAGTGCAGGATCAGGGCCTAAAGATTTGGCAGTAGCCCCATAGGCAAGCCAGGACAGACTAATTAACAAACCTTTGGAAAAAGATGGCAAAAATCTTTTGTAGCACTGGGCTTGGGACCTACCAGCAGAATTAGCGGACAACTCATTCTCACTCGATTCAAACTTCTCAAGATGTTCTTACTTTATACACCTGATTTGACCAATACCAATAAAAAAGGTCTGAGAAACCGGTAGGAGATACTATAAAATTACATATCAAAGGGCAATTGACTAGGAGCAGATACTATAAAATTATATGTCAGAGGAAAGCAATAATATCCTGTCAGAAAGTATGAGCATAGGAACGCATTGTGTTCATAGTCCAAAAGGTGTGAGGAGTAGAACTGCATTGGTTTGGAATATTTTTACCCAATCTTCTTAGAAATTAAAAAGCAAAAATCAAAGTTAGATTTATATTTTTAAAAAAAAGAAAAGGTAAAGTTAATCATAGGCTTACTGTTCAAGTTCACTGGAGCAACAGTATGCTATAAAAATGAATGCCACCACTTAAACCTTCATTTGATAATGTTTCAAGCTTTCAGAAAGTTGCCTTTCTTGTCCACAAAAATAAAGCGAGGGTTTTCTCAGATTTAGGAGGGTGTTCTCCACTATAAAGAGGTATTCTTCCTATAATTCTTGTTTTAAACAAGAATCTAAGAAAACAATCTAAGTAGCTGATCAAATGTCTGAGTGTAAACAGAAAACCGGCTTTGGACCAAACCTAAAGAAGCAGAGCTAACAAGCAGGCATTAACTTTGTTTAGGAGCAGAGGCAGAACCAAAAAGCTTAGCCCAGCAGCTACACTGGAAATCGAATATTTCCTGAGTGGAGAGAGGAGAAGGAAGTTTGAAAACTGTAAAAAAAAAAAAGGGACCAGAAAATCATGTTATTTGTAGCATATACACACCAGTGGAAAATCCACCATCGGGATGACTTTATCAGAACAAAGCTACACACAGGGAGACTGCTTCTAAGCAGTACAGTTTGAGAGATGTTCAAACAACATGATAATCCCAGTCTTGAAAGATTTTCTCAAAACAAAATGCACATTGACCTCCTATATATCGGGGCATATAAACGTGTTAAGATTTTATTGATTATATTGAAAAAATAGACAAAGTGTATTAGTTAACTATTTATCACTCTTTTCTTATCAAAGGTTGGAAAAAGATTTTTGACTACAAAATATGGGGTGGGTGGAAGAAACTACTAGTGAATGCCTAATGATTATGTAGCACAGAAATGGACTACAGATTAATAAAAGCATCCTCTCCTTCATTAACTGTTCTTTACCCTATGGGGGTGGAGAAGGTTAGCTTATAGCAACATTATGTCCTCACAGTAAAAATACTCTCCTAGCATCTACTGCAATTGGTTATTCATTACATATAATTTTCTTTATTTCTGAAACCCTTTCCCTCTACCAGCTGTCTGACAAAGGCAAGCATGAAACATTCTGAAAATAAACTTTTGGAATCATTTGCATTCAATGGGAAAATTCCACAAGTAAAATAGTATTCATTAAATTTTTCTAGTGATGGACAAATCTCAGAAGATTCAGAGGGGTGTTTCAGACAAGTATAACAACATGAGTGTTTGTCTACAGTGTTTTGAAAAATCCTCTCTACCATCATTGTACCCAGGAACCTCCAAAAAAATCACAATTTTTTGTTGCTCTTTAGTGATGTCTAGCTTTACTTCTGTCCCCTCCTGAGGTTCCTTTACTTTACCAGGCAGAGCAATGTCTCCTCATGGGTGACAGGCTACATTTCAGAGGAAATTAATTCATTCTCCAATCCATGTTTCTTTCAGGAATAACCCAGAAAATCTTGATGCAGAAAGCAGCCACAGGAGGTATTAGGAAACATTTTCTTCCATAGTTTTTTTTTATTTGGTTGGTTGGTTTCGTTTTTTTTCTCTCTCGTCTGAATTAAAATTTTCGTAGGTATGCGTATTGCTCCTTGCTGTGGAGGTAATAAAAGGAGATTCCTACACCTTAAAATGGGAACAAGAAGTAGTGCTGCAGGAAGATTTACGGTATCCTCTCAATGTCTTCTTATTTTCACATGGGAAATCCAAAGTAAATCGAAACAAGTACCTTTAAAAGGGTAAGGAATAAAAAATCAAAGGAAATGGCTAAATAAGATCCACCAGTACCTCGGTTCTGTTGGCCATACTGTAAATCATAAACAGATTTTCATCTAATGAAACTTGGAGCTACTTTTTAGTAGGTTGGTGGGGAGAAGAGGATCTAATTTTTGTGATTCTTCTCTCTCTCTTTTATTTTATCTTTTTTTTTTTTTAAGGGATTCAGTTAAGATCCCAATTTGCACTTTAGGGAGGTAAGATGAAAAGACTAAAAGCTGCCTCAGTAGGATCAGCTAAAAGAGCAAAATAGATCTGGGTGTTATCAGGTTAACAATGATAACTCACCTTAAGGTCCCTAAAAATAGAAGTGAAAGAAGCACATCAGTACTGAAGAGCAAGAGGGCCAGAACAAAATTCTGAAGATCCCCATAATTAACTGGCAGAGGGTCAGATGAACACTTATTAAAATGCAACAAAGCACAATGGGGTGTCTCAAAGATGGAGTTTCAATCTTAACCAAGAATTTCTTGGTTTTGTCAGTTCCAGCCATGCCTGCCATGTTATTTTAATAAGTACTTTTCTCTGCATATTATCTTTGAGAATTTTAGGGGAACATTTATGGGGAGAGCTAAAAGCACAGTTTACAGACAATTCAGGGGACAGGCCTCCTTGGAAAGTGTAGGAAGAATGACATTATGGTGATATTTTAGGGTGTATTTGTATGTGATATTTGAATGCTATGAGGTGAATGCATCAATTTACCTTCCAGTTTCAAAGGCAATAGTAAGTCTTCATTAAGAAATATCGTTCTCCCAGTGGTAATATCCTTACCTTACCCTAATGCTGCTAAATACTATATATTGTCAGCCCCTCTTTTTACAGCATCAATACGATACTCTTAAGCTGCTTCTGTCAGATAATTTTGATGAGGATCAATAATTCACCTCACAATTTACCCACACCAACTCTCACCCCACTCTAATCCAAAACCAGATGTCCAGACAGCAAATGTAGATAAACTATCTTGAGGACAGGATTTTAAAGCTTTCTTGACCATAAATATTTTTTTTGTTAGCATAAAGAGAAGTCTCTGTGTTTAAAACCATGGACTCTGTTTAATTCCACCTGATCTTAACACCATTCTAATTTGGTTGATGTGTTTTTGTTTCGAGTCAAAATGCGTTGTCCGAATTGGTTGATTAAAGATAACTGAAAAGTAGGGAGAGCTGTGGGGACCTCTGAGACCTGGGGGGGTGGATCTGGCGGGGTCAGGACAAAGGTAGGGCAGGAAGATAATGAATACTTTCTCAGCTTCAACAGCAGAGGGAAAGCTATCCCCCATTTCCTAACACTTAGATGTGTTGTATCCTATGCATTTAATATATTGTTTACTGAAAGTTTTTCAAACGGAATATAATCTAGAGGACATTGTTACACCAGGATTTACAGACGTGTTCTCATAGCATAGTATGTTGGCAAAACAGGAGAACATTATGAGTAGCTGATCCGGCTGAAATCCTCAAATACATTGTTTTACGGCAGTGTAAGTTTGTTAGTGTATTTAAGTCCAGCAATATTTTTTTTTCCCCAGGTGTATTTTGAAGTGCGGTAATGTTTAGCTGCTCATATGTGGGAGGGGTTTCTTGGTTTCTTTTTTTCTTTAGTAAGTAAGATTATGGCATCTTGGATTTTGTAATTCCTTCATAAATTATTTTAAGTTTTCTTTGCATATGTGCATACCCACACACATATTTACCACTTGGAGGACAAGTTGGATAAAGCAGACGTGTAATATCACACCTCCCCTCTCCTGAATGAAGGACTGGCCCTCAGCGGGTACCCAAAGTGCTATCTACTCCCTGGAACACAAAGAACAAAATGTCACAAAAAAACCAACCACCAGTAATCCGGCCTCAATTACTCTTAGTTCTCTTGCAGTCATGGCTCAAGTAAGCAGCAGGGTTGTGGTGCACTGACAAACAGGACCCTCGTCTTCTAAAAATCCTGCCCTCCCAGTTTGTTATGCTGAAAGGAGTTCAAGTCAACCCTGCCCCCAAATGTGTAACCACAGCCTGTGATGAATGCGGTGCAGGGTTTTCTAGTGGGAAAAGCAGGGGCTGTAGGTTGTTTAAAACTGACTGGTTTTGCTTCAGTGAAGGAGGAAGAGAATCAAGAGAATGGGAGGAAATGAGAGAAACAGTCGTGAGAAGGGTCCCAAGACAGTGCAGACAGAGACAAAAGTCCTTGGGACACAGAAATGATTATGTGGGTTGAAAAAAAAAAAAAAGCTGCCGAAGGGAAAGGGAAACTTTTTGCTCCAGTTTCTCACGAGATTAAGGGGACAGAATTTCGTGCAGTCTTTCCAACAGGATTGCACCAAAGGTTATACTAGATTCATGCCAGCCACTGCCCAAAGGCTGCAATTCTACAAGACCACCAGTACTGGAAGATCCACTTGAACCAGAGGTGTGAAAAATATGAATACCTGTCTGAATTTCACCTCTTCTCTGTATTGCTCCTGCCTTTTGTGTTAAAAATAGAAATCTTCTCCTCATGCTTCTCCTTGTGAGTCCTTCTCATCTTCGTTTGAGGTCATCTAAGAACGGTGCAATACAGAAGCAAGATGAAGGGGGCAAGTCCTTGGTTGCAGTTCTCCTAACAGCACAGGTGCAGTTACAACATGGGGCCTATGAAACCAACAGCCATTACATCACGTGGAAGGACTGGCTGTCATGTCAGTTAGCTCTCTGAGTTTCCAAAAGCACGTCAGAAAGCAAGGTGCTCTTAACATAGAGCCATTCATGAATTTAGTATTGCGATAAATGCACCCTCCTGAGCCAAGATCCTGGAAAGTCTGTCAGTTTTGTGTGTAACACTATTGCAGGGCAATCTTACCTCTGTAAGAACAGTGATCTTGTTTCCCTGAGTGGGGACGTGGGTTTCCTCTATTATCTTTACAGTTCTCCCTGACTCCCTAGTTGTATTCGACCTTCAAGACGGACAAGGGGAACATCCCTTACACTACTTCTTTTCATCAAATCACTTATTCTGTCTTTATCCTCTGTGGGTCCTCACCAGTCTCTCAACTCTAGATATATTTGTATGTGTGGGTTTTCACTGATCCTACCCTACTTTTTTGTCTAGGCTTTTTTCCGCAGTGCCCAAGATGTCTTTCATAGTCGTGCTTTGTGGAAAGTCATTATGCATTTAAAAAATTCAAATCCAGTGCTGCCATAGGCCTGTAAAAAGACTGATATGTCCTCTTTTTCTGCTCCAGGTAGAATTCGTGGACACTAATCGTTTGCTCAATATTTCCAGGCATTCACGATTCAGTTAGAGCAAGGAGCTGCCTTCCAGAAATCCTGGATAAACAGCCACTCTCAATGCATGGGCTACCTGTACACTACCTGAGCTGTAGATCCAGTGATCCTAGTTACCTACTGGTTACACCATACATGGACCCCATGCACTCAAAGCCACAGTAGGCTGGTTTCTCTGATCTCCTAGGCAAGCCACAATTTTCCTGTGAGGAGCAGGTGAATATTAATTGCAACTGTTCATCCAGCCAAGGCCTATTCCTTGCAAGAGAGAAACTAAAAAACATGAGCCATGCCGTGTGGCAGGTGGAGGGGATTGAAGCTAAGCGTAAGTCCTGGCTGAGCTCAAGTCCTCCATAAGCCACACTTTCCCTACAAAGTCCCTTTCTCTTGGCCCTTTTCCAGCCCTGTAGTCTCTGCTTCACCCCACAGAAGAACTCAAAACACTCTTTTTCTTTCATAACACAGTTCAATGTTACAGGAGCCGTTTCAGGAATACCAGCTTAAGCAATCACAACCTGCATGTCTCATTTTGGTGTCAGCATGCAGTTCTGCCTGCTGAGCCATAGCCTCAGTCTTTTGACACTAAGCTCAGAGAGTAGACCTCAGTGTGGACTCTCAATAACAGGTCTGTCATTTTTCCATGTCAACTTTTCCATCATTTTCATGGTCTCAGTGCTGCCACGCTGTTATTGACATCCAGCGTCCTTACAGCCCCTGAAAACCACCTGCTTGTCTGGCCTCGGATGGGACACTTTTCCATACAGAAGAGTACAGCAGAACCACCTCCTCTGAGGTTTTGTGCTCCTTCCTGTCCTCCTGGAGCACAAATTCACCTGCATCCCGACCCTTCTACCATCTGTTTAGTCTGCAGAAAGCTAGCTTTCCAGCAGCTGCTTGCAAGTGGAGGGAGAACAATCCTGGGAAAGTCATCCCAGGCTGGCTTGGCTACCACACAGAAGGAAATTTCCAGGGAGAATTCATTTCCTGGTCTTCTTCCTGTCAGTAGAACAGGATTCCTTCAGCAATAGGTTATCGCCTTCCCACACTGAAATGCAGGTGAATATTTTTGGAAGATCCATTAAGCCTGCTTTTCATTAATGGCTTCCACACACTAAGTGGCCAGTCCCTGTAGCTGTCACACAAACAAACCACTTCTTACTGTTTGTACAAACTACCCAGTAAAACTTAGAGTCACAGGAGACAGGACGCTCTTCATTATTTAGTCCGTGTAAATGGCAGGAACTTGAATGTGCCTGAAAGACAGCAGCATGACTTGTTCTTGAAATCTCCCAACACTGGAGATCCCAGTCTCCCCAGGTGAGGTAAGTGTTCTTCTCCAGTTCTTAACTTTTCTTACAATTAGAATTTTTTTCTTAATGTCTAACCCAAATCCCTCTTGCTGTGATTCAAGGCTATTACTTCTTGTCCTATCCACATTGGGCTTGTCATACAGATTATTCTCTTTCTCTTACATATTTCTCAGCTGCTATCATTTCTCTCTCAGTCTTCTTTACTTTTAGATACAATAACTACAGCCCCTTCACCCTTCATTCATAGGTCTTGTTTGCTGAACGTTCTCATTTTCTTCTGACCTCTGCTCTCCAAAATTTCCACATCTGGTTTTAAGGACATTGGTCAAAAAAGTGGACACAGTACATCACTGGAAGTGTCACTAGCACCAAGCAGAACTCAGATCATATGTTTGTTCTTTCTTCCCTAAGAAAAGGGTGTTTCATTGGGTTTAATCCACAGTGCATCTGCTCTTCTGGCTGTAAAGGGTCGCTATGTAATAGCAGTTAGATTTTCGATACACTCTTTAGGCAGCTAAGGAATGGCTTTTTAACATTTCTAGCATTTTAAATGATCTCCAAGAATTTCTTGCAGAATTTTGTCATCATTAATATTTTTAATACAACTGTAGGGCAGAGAAATATTATCATTGCCATTTTTTCCTATGAAGAGGCTGCAGGACTGCAAAATGTGCTTTGCAAAGGCATATTTTGTCTTGTGCCTTGTGAGGAGAAAAAGCAGTGCTGGAGTCTTCCATACAGGATTCTGCAGTGTATTTGAAATCTCCTTCCACAAAACATGATTATTCAATGAGTGTGTTCATAGTGCAGGTTTCCAAGCCAAGTCTCTCTTCTTAAGGGCTCTCAAAGGTGCTTAACTGTAAGCTCATATGATTAATATTTTGTTCGTTTCTGCATTTTTCATTTAAGTACCTAAGTTTTGGTCTTTCTTGCGCACCAGAGCACTTTGCCAAATTCTTTTATCCCTCTTGGGACAGTTGGCCAAGGAGAAAGGCAGGACGGCAGTTGGGGAAGATAGGACCAGAAAAGAACCTGAGGGAGAGGCTTCAGGTGGCAGGAGAGACTGCTTCTCCAAGCAGAGATGAGGTGTAAGCATTCATCTCTAGACCTTACACCTATCCAGAACATGGAATTTTTCCAAGTTTTCTTAATTTACAGTGTTCCTCTAATGTCAGCAAACACCTGTAGCCCACTTAAAAATGTGTCTTACTTCGCCCTTGTGGCTTATCTACTATTGCTACTAGGTTCTCAATAGTTGAAGTGACAGAGGTCTTCATTGTGCAGGGGAGGTTTCCAGCCTTTAAAGGACACATGTACAGAGCAGACTGGTTCTGCCTAACTTCATTCAGGCCATGCCTATTTTCTTTCTCCTTGGTTTTTTGATCTTAGTTTAGCCGTCTTGTTTCTATGCATTATATGCATGGATATGCATTATAAAATGTGACGTGACATCAATTTCCAGCACTGCTAGGGTTTTTGCACATGATGCAATCTGCTGCTCCGGTGGCATGTTCTCATGTGACATAAATTGAAATCACAGTGGGTCATAATGCAGCACAACAGGTGCAGCAAAATGTTTTAAATGTTTTCCATTCTTTTTTTAAAAAAAAAATCAAGTCAGAATCAAGAACAATGGCAGCCACTAAATTAGTTCTGCAAATCCTTGCAGGCAGAGCAGTCTGGAAAGAGAGGATCAGGGAGAGGATGTTTTTTGCTATTTGCAAGGGGGATGTAAATGCAGTTGTGCAGTGTAAACCACATATTATATTTTTGGTCTTTCATGTGTTGTGATAAAAGTAGTTTTCTTAGCAGTATAACATGTTTCATTAATACAATGTTTAAATAATTAAATACAGCAACTCTGGAGGCAATGGCTAAGATAAAAGTTTGTAGGCAATCCACTATTGTGATCAGACAGTACTTCTTAAAACCCATGGAGATGCAATTTAGTAATTTAACTTCTGGAGTCAGTTGTTTAATAAACTATTACATTTTAATATAGTTTTGTTCTTGTCAAAGGGAATGATTCATTTCCCCTCTGTCAATTGTTCCAGCTGAAGTTATTAGTGGTTCCAGGGTTGAGGGGGTGCTGGGTTCCTGTTTGAATATCATTACCATGCTGTTCCCACTCTCTAGGTGTTGCCACTGTAACGTTACGTGTGTGATCTTTACTGGTTATAATTATTTTGTGGGGATAGTAAGTGCCATCATCTGAGTCTTCAATGTTGATATATTTCATTAGGTTTAATTCTGTTGGCAGAGAGTAAGATGCTGGTTAAGGGGGATATATAATTAGTTGTAGTAGGATTAAGTGAGTATTAGTATACTCTAATAGCGGATGTCCCAGAAAGGAACCTGGCAAAACCATTAAATAGAGAGAATATAATAGCAGACAAGCTAAACATTACCCTTGCTACTATCTGAGTTTTTCATAGTTTTAAACAAATTTGCTTGCTGAAGCTTCAAAATAATCTTCTTGTTCGTTTTCCTTTATTAAAAAAGCTTTCATAAGAAACAGATTCTTAAAAAACAAAAGGCTGGGTTTCTCTATATCTGTCTTTCCCCGCCTTATGAAAATTTTAGTTATGTAATGTTGGGGTGTAGGTTTAATACTGTCTCTTTGGCTCCTTCTTTTGCAAGTTGCTGTCAGCTGATAAAGTACTGTGAAAGACAGGCTTGGTAATCAGTTAAATCATTCTCCATATGCCCATCCGTTACCAGTAGCAATCGAGGGTGGTGGACATTTCTATGCTACTTCTGCACGGAAATGCCAAGGGAGCAAAGACCGGGACGGCAGCACCCACCGTGCCCTGGGCCGGTCATTGCGACTCACCTGCTGCTGAGGCTGTCTCAGCGCCGTGTGACAGGTCCGTGAAGATTAGGGAGCGAGGGCCTTTCAGCAAGCATTTGCTTATCACCAGCCTTGGCGACACGTGGGATTATTTATGGCTGAGTCCTTTACCACAGCACTTACGGCTCTGAGATAAAAGGCACGCGCCAGAGTCCCCACCGCCTCTCCAGCTGAAGAGATGGAAATTGGCATTATTTGAAATTCAAGGAGTTTTTACTGTACACAGGAATAATCCAAATGTGGAACGGGATTTGTTATTAACTGTAAATCCCCTTTCCCCTAAGAAAACCAGAGTAAATGCAGGAAATAAGCTCCCATTTATATACCATAGAGACAATGCTTCATTGTCACTTATATTTTAAAGTCACAAGTGAAAAGTAAATGGAAAGTGGGAGCAAATATCAAGGTGTTAGTGGCATTGATCCTTCCACAGTGCAATCAATAGGAATTTTTGTAGCTTACTTGCAACCAATGAGAGAAGGCTTACATATACAGAATATTTGATGGTTTGTTCCTTAGAGCTTGAGTTATTCTGCACCCAAGTCAAGAAGAGGGGCAATGTCTTCACCTTTTTTTTTACTAGTCATTCTGCACATTTCATGTTTATTTACTCTTTACATTGTAACATTTTAAGAAACTTTTAAATATTTCTTTATGCGCACAAAAAAGAACCCTCGTCAAAATAACTCCAAGTATTCATTTCCAGGATGCCTGAAGCTTCTCGTTACTAGGTACTTGCAAGGCACGGAAGATGTAGTAAAAAAGAGTTGCAAACAGAATTTCCTTGGACATGCTATAGAAATTTTGCTCGGTCTAGCTTAATGCCATCATCTTCAAGTTTCCCCTCACAGAGGGGAAAATTCCCCAAAAGATTATTATTCTTCCACAGTTGTGTGCAAACCCCCAACAAAATACTAACTGTCCTTGCTTGCATTTATTTCTTCTTTTTAAATTATATTTAGGACAGCCTGTGCCATAACCTGCCTGGGGTCCTACACTGCATCCCAGTGCAGACTCCACTGCAGACATATTGTGTTACCAAACCCACATAGCGGTTCAGCTCTTCTTAAACATGGTCCTCAGCATTGCCCATTCCACTCTTCTTTGATTTGTGTTCAGATGATTTTCCATTTTCATTGACAGTCTCTGGGTTTCAGCCTTACAGGAGACAGCAGGCAGAATGCATGTGCTGTACAATTTAGGCTTCAAGAAAAGTGGCATCTTTTCTGTAAGAATCTGCACTGGTTACTCAACACCACCCATCCCACACTGATATTATTTTCTCTCTCTCTCTTTCTTGGTCACTATCTCTCAAACTGTTTGACCCAGATAGACATTTCCTTCCAGTGCATGCAGTGGAACCATACTGAGTAAATCACACTGAGCATTTGTATCCGAGGTATATTTGTCAATACCATTGTTACCTTGTTTGGCATAGTTTTATTTTACTTCTTGTTCCTGTGACTCTTCAGAGGAGAGTTGCGTGCAATCTGTTGCATGCTGCAAAGAGAACAAACCTAGAGTGTTGTAAACGTTCTCTATTCTCATTTCTTTGCTTATTATGCCCTATGAGCTCTACAAAGATGGTTTCTACATAGGAGAATGTAGGTGCAGGGGAAAGTTAATTTGCCATCAATATGCTACTCTTATTGTAAATATCTGCCAAACTAGATCACCCTTTTTTCAAATTCACTTTGGATATATACACATAAATCTTTCCAAACTACTATACCTTGCATGTGTAATGCTGGAGGTATTGTGTCTGTATAAAATAACAAAAGCTTCCTTGTTTTTCACAAAGTGGGGACATAAGAAACAATGGTGTTCTTGATACCTATGCATCACTTCTAGCATTATGGAAGGCTAGACGCTGGCATAATAGAGGCATCAGATAAAATAATAATACTCAAATGATGTTTGCAAAGTTGAGCTCGTAAATGTCAAAGGTGATTTGAAGTGGACAAGAGTGAGTCTTAACAAATCAACTAGGGGCTGCTGGCAATTGTTTCTGTTCTCGGTTCTTATTGAAACTAATATTGGACAAATTGAAAGAGTGATTGCCTTAGAGCCTTCGCAATGTCTTCACCAATCTGTTGCCCATTTCTATAAAAAATGGGAGTGAAAATGGCAGCTGACTTCTTTTGACCTCTCTCAATTTCACCGTGGCTCCTGTCGGAGGCCTGAAAAAGCAGTTTTTCAGGCAGACCATTATCTGCTGTAGCAAGTTAGTTGGCAGAGAAATTGAAAAATATCAGTCAAATAATCTATTTAAGCCCGGTCTTTTTGTATGTGTTATGATCTGAGTGGTAGCAAACCAGCAAAAAAATAAAAGCCTCAACTTGCAAGTGGATGAACAAGTGAAGTTAGGTTTTTTACCAGACATTTTCTTTTATTGTATTGCATTCTTTTTCTGTTCCTCTATCCTCATGATTTGACTGTCAGCATTTTAATAAGATGAGAATCTACCTGGAGTGCCTGAATCCTAGTCCTCGTCACCTTCCTAACTTACTGGCTTCTCTCTTCTGGAATCGTGGACCAAGAGCTGCTCTGATCCACTTGCCTTACTAACTCATTCCCCTTGCATCTAGTATCTTTCCTTAGATTCAATCATAAACTTGAACTTTTTCTTCTTAGAAACTTGCAATACCACTAAGTTTTCTCCTCTCTACAAAGTCTAAGACCTGTCTATCTTCCATGCATATCAGAGGTGTGCTGACAGTTTCCCTCAAATTCCTCTGTAACTAACGACTGCGATCTTAATTTCCCTTGCAGGCAGGCCAAGTTATCTAGTGCGGGATTTACTCTTAGGCAGTGTGTTTATCTTGTAGAAGGAGTTTTGGAGAACTACTCTCCTAACTTTCATTCATCTCTCAAGTACTTAAAGTTAGGTAGAGAACTGGAGGCTCTATGACTTTGGGGAGACCTTAAAAAGAGTGTCCATGCTGCAGATTGCTCAGCCTAACAGTGCTGGGATTACCCAGCAAACACCCGACTGCATCAAGTGATCAGCTTGGACCCTATTTCCACCTCAGCTGTCTTTCATCAAGCTGATTCTTTCTGACTCAACCATGGGTTGCCAGAAGATATCAAGACTGCTGTGGTCCTCTCTTCCCTCACGCACAGTGTATGTGTCCTTCATCCTCTCCCGAATTACTTGTGGGTTTCAGAGGTTTTTGCACAGCCACTTCTAGCTATTACTCTGCCTGGGTTTCTAGTCCTAGCTTTCCCTGACTGCTGCCTGGTCACCAGCCTCATCTTACCTTTGGGAAGTAGATATCTTCCACTCTCCTCTTCCACAGAGGCTAGGCACTTTGTAGAGATAATCATGGTTTCATCTGGGAAATCAATTAGAACCTTTTTGACTAAGCAAGGCAGTTGCTTCTTGCCTTAGTTTCATGGCTAGAACTGCCCAGGTACCCTTTCTTAAAATTTAATTTGCCTCTGAACATAACCTTTCCTGCTGTGAGACTTAAAAAGACATATTATTTGTCTTTGGAATATCTTAGCTAAATAATTTGGCTGAAATTTCAAGGCTAGTCTGCTGTTACTGAAAATAAGATTTCTCTTGTAGTGAGCTCTGGGTTGTTTAACGTAACGTGATTGCTGTATCAGAAGCATATTCTTTAAAAAAAAATAGATGCACAGTTTTTCAGCAACAAGAAAAAAAAATCTTGTTTCCTTTTGTATAAGTGGAAAGAAACAATTTAAACTTCAGAGAATTCTTCTCACTTTTTGCCTTCTTCCATTGTGAAGAACCACTGTGTTTAATTAAGGACAGAATTACCAGATATACGCAGACAAAGAGTATCAGAGCCATTTGGTTTCTATCAGCAATCATAAGATAGTGCCAGGGAAGGAACTGCGTGAACAATAAAGACACTAAAGTAGCAAAACCAGAGACAGTTATAACTGCAATTCGGAGACTCATTGGAGATAAGTTATTGACCGGCCATGTTATAAAGTTATAGTGTCACAGCAGTTGCTCAAGCTTTCTGCAGAGCTATCCTAGTTTGCAATGGAGTTAACACATGGTTGTCATGTTGCTGCAAAATACTCCCCTGTAATTGGCAACTCATTAGGTGATGTGCTGCAACTGGGTCGGACCGTTCCTCTGACTGCTGATTTCAGAAAAGTTGATTTTCATGCAGGTGCAAAGTTTAAAAGTACAGAACTGTGGTTGCTGGGGCTCAAAATCTGACCTATTTTTTTGCTAGTTTTCAGTATTGTGTGACTTTTCTCAAACTGATTGTTTTCATTTCATTTTATTTATTTTTATTTTGGTTTGTCAGACCTTAAGAATCCAGAGCTACCCAATGACTAAGGGATAACATAACCAGATAGGTTTAGGTTCTAACTAGTAGTGTTCTCCCTTGTAATGCTTTGGTGTTGTGGATCTGTGGAGCTCGCTGACTGAATATCATTATTTCACTCACAGCCACCCTTCTACTCCCATGAGGCTGCTGTATTAACCTCCTACTTTTCTACCTGTCCTTTGTAAAACTCGGACATTTTTTTTCTCTGTTCCCCCTACACTGATGCTGAGAATGACCCAGTTCAGATCAGAGGTTCTCAGTAGTCAGGATCTAAACTGTGTCACTACGGTTTCATAAAGGTGTGTCTGAACCTAAACTTGACCATGGTTTTTATTACGACAATTATAGCTTCAATGCATGATGTAATGCATACATAATCCGTATTTGTTTACTCCAGAAGAATGAACAAAACAAAATATACCTTTTTCTGGATTTGTCAGTCCTTCATCTTGTGCAGGATTTAAATATCAGACTATCAGTTATACGCAGTTTCCCTGTGAAGACCTCCATTGATATTTAAGGTCAGCATCGGAATATGGCCTGGTCCCTTTACTTTCATGGGGGCCAAGTTTTTGATCTTGGCGTTTTGGTTTTCCCTCCAGAGATTTTTCTAATTGACAGAGGAAGACACAAGATTTTTTTGTATAAGATGTGAAGTGCCTAGCAGTGAGGATAAAACAAGACTCTGTTAGCTACTGCAGGCAGCCAGGCGGACCAAATTGCTCGCCCTCCAGGACAGTTGCATTCTGTACCTTTGCAGGTGCTGGGGAGTTAAAAGTCGTGTGGTTCACCTCTTGGACAGACAAAGCATTAGATTTCAAAATCCTCATCCTTAGCAGGAAACCAGAATAAAAGGGCATTGTGGCAGACAGCAGAATGGGAGGTAGGGCTCAGAGTGGTTGGGAAGTGAGCTATCTCAGCGAAAGTAGTAAGCGTGACCTACCGTCCTCTTCCTCCACTTGCAATGCTGTGGTCTCGCAGGTTCGGAGTCGCCAGGGTCAGGAATCCACACGCACAGACACTTTTCCTCCATCCCAGCAGTTCCCTATCTGTAAAAGTACCAGTTTTGCACTGGTCCTCCATTGATCCAAGTGAAGTGGCTGATGCTGAGTGGTAACAAATTGTGACAGTGCTCTGGGCAAGACACGGCTCATCCACAAGCTTGTGAAAAGGTGAGCAGATGGTGCCCTGCCCGTCCCACCTATGGGCACCAACCATAGGGACCATTTGGGGGCACGACATGGGCCTCCCCTCCTGCCTGTTTGCAGGAGTCATGGCTTGCCTCAGACGCAGCTTTGATTACTTTATTCTGCAGTACTTTGTGGGCGACAGTCTCTTCTCCAAAATGCCTTTCTCACACATCCATCTCGCCTTTCCAGGCATGCCACCCTTCTTTTTTCTATTCTCAGAATGTTCTTTTTCAGAGGTTCAGTGGCAGTAAAGCAATCCCCTGAATTACTCCTTTTTACTCTGTCCTTTACAGTGCCTTTGTGATTTATAAAGAAACAACAGCCACTGAGCTTTCTTACTTTTATCTTTGTTTTATTTTAACTTGCCCAATATCAAATCTTGATACCTTTCTCCCCTTTTTCATGAAGACTTTTTCATGAAGTTCAGGGAACTTTGCAACTGGCAGTATTCAGGGCTCTTTCTCAAAGGGCTGACTGAGCCTTTCTCTCATGTGTTTGTCAGGAATTTAAGTCCTATAAGTGCTTATGGGAAAAAAAAAAGAAAAACACTTTTAAAGAGTATGATTTAAATGTCCCACCCTCCTGTCATTAGACAGCTTCCAATCTTTTGTCCCTTTTGATGTCATGATCCTAGCAGTTCTCCAGACTCCTGAGGATTTATCTAGAGAAAACATGGAAATCAGTACCTGAAAAACAAATGAGTTTGAAGGACAGAAAATTTTTTTTTATGGTTTATTGGTATGTTTCAAGAAGAGATAGAAAATAAGTGCATTTTATATATAAATATATATGTATGTTAAAAAAAAATTAACTTTTGAGTTCTACTCTACCTTGCTGTTTGCCAGCAGGAACGAAGAGGCAGTTTTAGTATTCTGGTTAATAGCACAGACCAATTATCAGAATTCCAAGGCTTTTTTTCTACATCATATTCCATTGTGGGTTTCTTTTCTGTACTTACGTGTGTATATCTGGCATAATATCAAATACTATGTAAAATTCCACAGATCTGGATTGCACTTTCAACTTGCCAGTCATGTCAACTTTAGATATGACTTTTTTTTCCCCTGGCAAGTCTTACTTTTAAAATATGGATATAAAATAGCAATGAGAGTACTGTGTCAATCAGTGTCCAGTATTTCAACCTGCTACTTTCCCTTAGAGCAGCTTATACATTACACTCTATTCATGCTGTGGAACTGCCACGTCCTAGAATGAATACAAACTAGGGATAAAAAGCTTTTTGTTTCAAGGCTCCACAAATGTGGAATCAGTTACCAGTTGATTTAAGAACAATTGAGAGCTTTTCCTGTTTTAAGATGGAACTGAAACAATACTTCATGATGACTAGAAGTCATTGTAATTGTTTTAATTGATGTTATTCTAGTGTTATCTTGGTTTATTGTTTATTTATATGCATTTGTTTATCACAGGTCATGCTTGAAAATGGGCTTTCATCTCAATTTACATAGTCAGCTAACAAATATATGTATGTATGTGTATCAGCTACACTTGTTTATATCTGACAGCAAAACCATATGTATTCTACATATATTTCTTGCCTTTATGTTTGTGCTATCGATTAAGACATCTGAGTTTGATTTCAGCTTGACTTT
Organism: Chroicocephalus ridibundus; assembly: GCF_963924245.1. Taxonomy (NCBI): domain Eukaryota; kingdom Metazoa; phylum Chordata; class Aves; order Charadriiformes; family Laridae; genus Chroicocephalus; species Chroicocephalus ridibundus. The sequence continues at coordinate 71,465,703 of NC_086284.1, read as the reverse complement.
TAAGTTTGCAGGACAAACCAAGCAAGTATGTATCTAATAATATCAGTCAAATTATTGTTTGGCTCCCAAAGCACAAATCAAGTTAAAGCGTTAACTAAGCACGTGTTACTGTGCTTTTTAAAGCAATTCACTCTTTAGTTGCGGGGTTTTACTCCTGCACTGTGTTGCCTTTAAGCAGCATTAGCATTCAGAAATTGTTTTTGTATCTCTAAAGGCAAATGCTGTATTAAAAACAATGATAACATCGCTTGTAGAGAAATACAGTCTGGCATCAAGTATTTATTGTCATAGCTGATAAAGTAATGGCATGTTTAATTTACATTCTCTGTGAATGATAAATACCTGCGTAACTACTCCTACCTGGCTGTACATATCCAGCAAGTAAACTAACCAATATATAAGAGGAATAGAGAAGAGAGGAAGAGCAAGTCATTATTTCATCTGTTCCATTTACAAACTCAGAAGTCACAAATGTGCAGCTGGGAAATGTGTTTGTCTCAAAGCTTCAAATCTGTGACATGTTAATTCATAAATAATTGCAGTCACATGGTCTTCCTCGAGGGCATTAGCTCAGTATTCCCAGTACAGTACACTTACTTGTAATAGAAAAGAGAAGAGTGGACAAAAGTGGTTTTCATAAATCAGATAAAATTGCTCAATAAATCCAAAACATCTTTCATTATTTCTAACAGAAAATGAGCTTAGTTATGTAAGCAACATTTTTTAAATTTGAATGGTCTTGGGAAACTGGCAGGTGAGGAAATAAAGGGCAAGGCTACATTATTTCTGGTTATGGAATCTGTCAGCTAAAGGTTTCACAGCCCTGGACCAAATAGTGCTCTGACTTACATCCCATGCTAACCCACGGACGACCTTATTTCCAGATACTAAATACTTCTGTTAAACAAGAGCACTTTTCTTTTGGGACAGTCATATGATAACATCGCCTATGTCATTGTCTAAATGCAGCTGTTTGCAAAAATATAGGCTTTTTCCCAAAAATTGTGTCTTTGGTACTCTGACTGCAGAGTGAATAATACAGTATGAAAGGAACCTGAAGGAGCCGTTAGGGTCCATTGTGTCAATCCAGCTGCTACACATGCATATTAAGTCCACATTTAAAAATGCTTGTGATGATTTTTCTGTTTGTTTTGTTTTGCAGTCCATTTTAAATGTATACTTCTTCCTTTTTCATTGTCAGAATACCTAAGCCACTCTGAACTAGCCTTTGGACAAATTCCAATTTAAATTGAAAACCATTTTAGTTATACAAGAGGAAGATTTTTTTATTATTTTTTTTTTAAATCAGGTGAAATTTAGGAAAAAATCATGGTGATTTAGTACAGAAAATTGTATTTCTGTTGGTTGCTAAAAAAAGCATCTTGTCTCATCTGAGAGCTGGTTGTCAGGCTCCAGTCAGCATTGGATTTAGTCTCCTGAAAGTAGAAATTAGAGTGGAAACCTGACTGACCATGACTGTAGCTATTATTGTTCAAACCACCACAAATTTCTTTTGATAAGAATAGTGTTTTGTTCAAATATCAGTTTAATCTGCTGTACACGTATGGTTGTCATCCAAAATTTCATATTTCTAATAATTCATTTTCTAGAATACTTAGAATTCAGAGAATAAATCTTGTGAGCGTAGCATAAGTACAGCATCACAAATGAGAATGCCAAATTTAAACTGTTTAGTCTGGGAATTTATTGCTGGCACTAGAATGGTTGTTGGCAGAACATGTCCATATCGGGGGTTCATTCAGCTACTTCATTTCCAGTTTATGTCATTAAGCAGTGGCTTGAGGACACTTAGTATTTCAGTGCAAGAGACAACAAAAAGAAAGCCACCACCCCCTCCCTTTGTGTTTAATTGCATATTGGTACCTCAGAATTTTGGCTTAACTATTGATCTGATTTGCATTTATACATTGGGAATTTCTTAGAGTAATTGAAAAAGTTTGCCATCAATATAAGCTGTCCACGTCCTGGATTTTGTTACTAGTCCTAATGCTCATTTTAGAGATGCTGATGCACAGTGTTTTTATCTTAAGTTTTAACAGCTCGGCCTACATGAAGGATGTCGAGCAAGCAGGTAGTGTAGGGCTGGGGGCACTGTGTTCATGAAAGAGATTTATTTTAGCAATTGTCATACTCCAAGCAGAGGAAGTGTAGGTTTAGGGTATAAATCGTGCTTTTACTAGTTAATGGAAAATATGGGGCTGAAGGTCTGAAAGGGCTTTAAAGACAAACCCTGGCCTTACCTGCAGCACACTGCAGAAAGGTGTCAGGCACAACCAGCCACTACTTAGACCCAAGAGTCACCCTGAGGCTGGAAGGTATGAAAGCTTCTGTTCCCAGCTGACACTCGAAATGCACACTAGTGACCAGCCGGTCTGAGGATAGGAAATATGGTCACATCTCTATATGAATAAGGCGGATACATATCAGTATTAATTCAAGCCTGGAAAACACATCTCTGCGTTTTCTCTTTCAGACGAAGACAGGGATTATAGAGAGGGACAAAATTAACTATAGGAGATAAACCTCTCATCGTACTGCACGGGGTCAGAGAATCACAGTGCTGTTCAGCAGCAAACACATCCCATGCAGGTCATTCAGCACAGTCTTTTTTCTCCTTCCCTCACGTATTGTGTCAGGATTGATTTCATTAAACTTAAACCATTGCTGATAGATCAACATTAACTCTGGCCTTAAAATCCTGCAGTGGAGGTGCTTCTGCAAAACACTTTGGCGGTTTGCTCCACGGCCTAACTGTTCCTGCAGTTGTGAAGTTTTTCCTAATATTTAACCCTATTATCTCCGTTGCAGCTAAAGTCCATTACTTCTTGTTTTGTCCCCGTTGACTAATGAGAACAATTGGTCCCTGTCCTCTTGGTAACACCCCTTTATGCAATTATCAAGACTTATTATGTCTCCCTTTTGGCTTCTGTTCTCTAGCCTGAACATATCCCAGTCTCTTAAGCTTCCCTCCTGGGCCTTATTTTCAACACCTTTTATCATTTTTGATATCCTTCTCTTAAGTCCTTCTAATTTGTCTGTATCTTTGAAAAATGTGGTAGCCCAAACTAAATACAGCTCTCTGGATGAAGCTCAGCAGAGTCAAACAGAGCGGAAAAACTGCCTTCCTTGTATTACATACGATGCTCCAATTAACACAACGTAGTGTAGCGTTTGTCTTTTCTGTGACAGCATTGTCTTTTTTGCTTGCTCAGTCTATTGTCCGTTATCACTACTACTCCCTTTATGGGAGTTTCCTGATCTAACTGGTTATATCTGTAACTTTGATCATTCTACTCTTAAGTTGTTCCATCATCTGCTTTGAGTTTCCATATGGCCACATATGCTTCCCATCTTCATATTTATTTGTAAGTGGCTTTGTCTTATCTGAATCTTTGTCCTAATGACACTAATATACCCTTAGCCATTGAAGTAATTTTGCTATATCATCTGTAAGATAGACTTTTTCCAGCAACTGAATACTCTCATCATCAATACCAAAGCCTCATCAGGAGCTTATCTCCATAACATTTCAACTATTGCTACTGTGCACGCAGGGATTAACAAATTTTATATCCTTATATACACGTTATTTCCTTGGAAAAGGAGTATTTCCTAGTACATAGTTAATCAACGATTTATGAAAACAGCAAGGAGGCTAGACTAGAATTATACGAAACAGAAATTTTCTTATTTGCACGAACTTACGGTATTTTGATGTGGTATTTCCTTCCACCTTAATTACGAAATCAAATATTCAGCAATTTCCCACAAGCTAGAATTTCAAAACCTCATTTCAGAAAACCAGACACGTGATGTTCCAGAACTGGGATATGCATCCGTCCCCAACCCACCTGGGAGGAAGGCAGGAGGAAAAGCAGCCACTACTGAATCCCAACCCAGTGATGCTGCCTTTGCAGGACTAGCCTGGGGCTATGCAAACTCAAGCTAATTCTCGGCTTGCCAGCATAAAAGCCTTGAGAGACCGTTTTGTGTTGGAGCTGCTACAGTATTACTCGACCGAAACCCAGATTTGGAGAGATGCAGCTCAAGTTTTCAAAGGTTCTCTTTCTTCAGCAGTAAATGTGGAGGACTTCAGAGCCCCAGCATGGGCCAAGGAAATATTCTTCAAATCAGATCTTTAACAGAGCAATGTTTGTCAAATTTGTGGAAAACATTCCAGTTCAGCGAACTGATACTTTCTCACAATACATTGTTTTGTTATGAGCTCTGCGCAAGCACTGTCAAAGCCCCTTGTTTTATCCTGTCCCTTGGTTTATCTACATACATCTGAACCTTTCCAGGGGTTTTCATGGGATTCTTGCTCCAGAGGAGAGCTCAAAAATTCCTTTTACTCTTACTTAGCTTTTATTTCTGTTACTCTTTATTGCGCATGAAAGCACGCTCTTTGCTCTTGCTGGGCTAACGAAGATTTATAATGTTTATTCATTTCCTTTTCCCTCTTAACATGAACCGGAACAGTTTGCCTTACTCAGGTTTCCAGAGGTACGTCTACCTCACTTGCTCAAAAAGCATTCCCAGGAGCAGACAAGAGCGCATTGTGCCTGCACGCAATCCACACCAGGGCCTTGGGCAGCCTGCCCAAACATGCCTGGCGGGGTCCTAACCACCTACTTACATATTAATACCCCCTAAGAATGCCCTGTGTGTTCGGGCCCACGGGATGTTGCATGTGCTAAAGCGTGTTTTCTGCTCAGGCGTTCGCTGGGTGCAGAGGCGGGTCCGGCCCCGGGGCAATCATGGGGCACCCCTTGAAGGAAGAGTTATTTCTTCTCTCAGAGGTGAAATGGCATTGCCGGCATGGTCAATCTCAGTCACTTGAAAGTGAGGAGGTAGGCTACCCAAAATATGAGATTTTACAATATATTAATAACTATATGTAAAAGGGAAGGGGTCCTTTTACTTATAGGTGTTGATACTTAAAATTTGATGTGGATTTTCAGTGGGAGGGCGTTACTGGAGGGAGAGAGAAATCTTTCTTTTCCTTTTTCTTTTCCTTTTTTAAAGGAGAAAAGGAGAAAACAAAGTATCTCATGCTGCATTCTCGCTCTGGAACTACAAGGCAGCACTAAGGCTTTTGCAATAAAATGTTGATAATTCCATATGGTAGAAAGTCCATGTAAACAATGACTTTGAACAGCCCCCATGCTGAGGCAGTGACACTAGGTTAGCGTAGCTATCCCTTCTAGCACAGCTGTAGCTTATACCAGCAATAAAGGCTGTCTGATGGCAAACTATTCACCAATTCAAAAAGCAAAAGAATTTTTATCAATAACAGTACTTTTAGATTAATATAGTTGCTTAAACATTAAAGCTTCTGCAGCATAGCATTTAACAGCATAGTTAAAATTAAAACCATGAATAAACACCCCACCTCAGATTGACATTATTTTATGAGCCATTCCTAATATGGATCTAGACATTATCTTACCACTGCCTATGCCAATAATGTTGCCTGTATGAATAAAATGTTTGCCTGTACAGTTGGTCCATATTTCAGATCCGAATCTCCCGAACAAGAACGGGAGTGAAGCCCAACGTACTGAGTCATGGTAAGGTTCTTTTCGAGGCCGAGGAAAATGTAACTCCCAGAATAAATTACCATACACAACATTTTCTTTTGGGCCAGTTACCACTTTGTAAGAATCGTTCAAGTGCTCTTATCTCCTGTTCTAAAAGGCTTGCTTTGACATGTTCAAACGTTAGCTGCTTGTTACAGGAAGACTTACTTTCCAGGAATACAAAGATTCAGTCTTTCATCAAACCGTTCGTAGCGGTACATTTACTCTCCCTGAAAAAATTGTTTCTGTTGATATAGTTCAACTACACTGAAGAAGAAGAAAAAGTTCAGTTCTGAGCAGATGGTTAGGATGACTGACTGCAAGCCACAGCTAGGAAATAACTAAATATTGCTTGTATTAAGAGCAGTGTAATTTCTCTCTGTACCTCGCTTCCAATTTCTTAGCCATAAATGAGTCTCTTCATTCTCTAACATTTCCTCTGACTGATTTCAGATAGCTAAAGCTATAAGTCTTCAGTGGTGTCACTTTTGGGAAGTTTTGTTCTTAACGTATTAGGACTGATGAATAAGGCATGGGACATTCCACAATATCCCAGCTGGGGGATTATGCAGCTGGACAAAATTATCCCTATTAGTTGTTGGGTTTTTTTAATGATGGTATATCTTTTGATAAACCTTCTCGTTATAGCTGAATAGTCGAGACGTTATAGGACATAAATAGAGACATAATAGGACAAAATAATTCCATGAAAATAATGATGTTTTAATTTTGAACAAATGTGCCTTTAGCCAGAATGTTTGTGAGATGTCTTGTGATTACCGCAAAATGGGAATAGAAAGTGATTTTTGAGTTCTGAAATATGACGATTTACAATAGAAAACCTGACTCTCAGTTACTTCCACTCAGAGGAACACGACATGCGATGTGCTCTGCTCCAACTAACCAACATAACAATATTGAATGCCAAATTTTGAATACCAAGCACTTGCAGTGAAGTGCTCATAAATGATACACCTTCATTCAGGGAATCATTCTGAATAATAAATCTAAAAAAGTCATAAACTGCTCTTGTACAATGCACAAATAGAAAAAGGAGGTGAAGTTTGTCTAACAAATTATTCAGAGTGAATTATGCATCCAGCACGTACCTTGAGTCCCTGATCTGTATTTTCTAAAATTTGTATGGGATGTCTCCTCTAAAGATTTGGCAATATAATTACCTAGATCAGTCATTCCCCAGCTGGATCCTCTACGGCAGCATCAGCGTGCTCACATATTCCTGGATGAGACTGCTTATACACAGTTTCCTTATGCCACTTCCACATTACCTTTCTAAGCAGATTTGTCACCTGTTCTGGGAGAAACTGCGGCCTCCATTTCCTTCGGTGACCTAAAATAATTAAGAGCTAAATCTCCTGTCTTCAAGTACTTTTGCATATGTTTAAATTTATGCACACGAGTAGTTTCATTGATTTCAGTGGGTCTATTCATAGAAGTATGTTTAAGCAAACTTATTTGCAGGTTTGGGCTCTTAAGAGATTTGTCTCCTAGCGTTAACGTGCTTCCTACTCTATCAGTAAACAGCTTATTAGTACTCAGCAACGTCTGAAACATGCACTACTGACCAAAGGAGCTATGAATCATCTATAATAAAAATCTATAATGCTTGCACTTGTATCATTATTTTCAGTTGGATGTGTGTGATTTACGTGGAAGTGTATGAAATCAGAAAAAGACCCCGTGTGTTCGGAAACATCTTTTGTTTCGAAAGGTACTTCGGGTCAGATCCCTGAAGAAAACTTGGCAATTAATTGCAGTTTCCAGAGGTGCTTGGTAGTAAACATGGCTTTAAGAAAATGCACAATTAAGAAAAAATTGTACATTTTTTTCCAGCCATTTGTGGAAGGAAGACTGACACCAGGACAAGTATAAATGTAGGTGGCTGCAACGCGTTTCACTGCTTGTAACCTGTACAGACAGCACTGGAGTGCAGCAGTCAGCTGAAGGAGCTGGCTTTGGAAGGGGGAGAGGGAAGGAATATCTAAATGGGTTAGCTGTTAAGAACAAGAAGCTTTTGATTTAAGAAATATTAAAAGTGAGTTCCTGGATTTTATTCCTGACATACACCCAATTAATATATTTTCCAAAACCGAGACACTGTATTTGCAGGATTTATTTAATATTAATGGAGGCATTAAAGGGATAATCTAGTACCTGTAAGATGCTTTTAAATTTTTTTTTCCCAGGTTTTGTTTCAAAAATAGAGAAGCTGCTTCTGACCCAGCTGATCAAAAATGCTCTTCTTCGGGAAACAGTGCAAAATGTCTTCTTTTCAAGGCAAATGAATTTGAGGACTGGTGAGAGAGGGAGAAAGGTAATATACAGTAGCGAACATGCCAGGAATTTTGTTCGAAATAAATCTCCAGCATAACGTGCATTTTGATATTGTTATATAGCCATTCAGAACTTGCATTTCTTCATTCGGACGTATGCAACTAGTTAAAAATATCTGTTACAAGTCTCTTCTTCCTGCTACTTTTCCAAATTTCTTGGACACGGTATTCTTCAAAGTTATCTTATGATTGCTTTTTAGAAATTTCCACTCATAAGAAACCTCACACAAAAATAAGCTTATAAATTAAATCATTTCAGTAATTAAAGAAAAAAAAATGATCAGAATAAATTATGTCTTTTTATTTGGGATTTTTGGAAATACGTCTAAGTGCTTTACCCCAGCTCTACCCAAAAAATTTATTTTTCTTCCATATGCAAAGATTATCTGCAATCTTACTATAGTAATTATATTAATATATTAATCACCAGACAAATGACTAGAAAGATTTACGCTTATTGTAAAGAGAAAAAGTTATCGCCTACAAATCTGGTAAAGTATTTAACTTGATGAAATCTTTCAGTCAATTAAAAAAAGCAAAAAACCACTACAATATTTTCTGACTGTACACACATATATGCTTCATAAACAGATGGATTGACTTCCATACACTTAAACTCTGATTTAAAAAAATATTTACATGTCATCTCCTGGTTCTTTAGATGAAGTACTGAACAAAGAGTACTAAGACCCCTCCCAACAGATTGACCTTTCCTCCATGATCTAGCTTCACTTCCTCCTCTTTCCTCCTTTTTAATAACTGCGTGGACACCATTTACCAGATACAAGAGAAGTACTTTACATAAGGACACATAACACAGGACTCCTTTTAATATTCATGAGTTTGTCAAGTTTATTAAAGAAATTCAAGTAGCTAGTGAACGCTGGATTGCATTCTTTCACCGTATATCTTTTATCTGGCTGTTAAAGTTAAGCATTACTAATGCAGTTTTAATTTCTCCTTCCTTGGAATTCAACTCCTTGGTGGACATGTAATACATGCTCTAGATTCTCCAGTGTGCGTATCTACATTAACAACCACAACTATTTATAGTTGCTACCAGGGTCCTTAAGATATGAAAGTTCCCAGACCCAGCAGGTTAGCTTTGAACTCACTGAAAGAAATAACCAAAAAAGTTAGAAAGTTCTCCCCTCAAGTCAAAATCTTGAGGTTCATTTCCCACCTCAGATTTTTTTTTTCAAAACTCGCTACAAAAGTACAGATTTAGGTTTCAAAAACCACGAGGAAAAAAGGAACCCCTTATTGTTACTGGTTTTTTTCTGGACAAATCTTTGCATTTTCGAATTTTATCTCCATCCAAAACAAGAGATCATTTTAGGAATAAAAAATACAATTACTACATGAAAGGAAACGACATTCAAATGTTGTTAATTAAATGAGGGAGTGGATGTCAATGTTAATGTGTAGGTACATAAAAAGAACCTTATTTTGCAGATGTATGACAGGGCTCCCTGAAGAACACAAGTTTTTCTATATTAATTCCATGGTAGTTGAAAGCTACATAATCAAAAACACCTTCTAAGTTTGGCAGAAATATAACACTGGCTGTTTAAAATAAAAGGTCTGTATGGAAAGTTCAGTTTTGTTTTGTTATTTTTTTTATTCCCCTAGGGTCATTGTGGTGGAGGAAATATTTTTATCTGGGCCTCAGGAAACGGTGGTCTGGCTAGCAACTGCAGTGGTACGGATGATTACATGAACAGTATTTACTCGGGGCAAAGCACACCATCACTTACCTCTGCCCCAAAACTCCTGGACTACAAGAACTAATCAATGTCTGTGTCCACCTGGAAACATCCAGTGAGGAAGGACTGTGGAGGCTACTACCCTGAAACAGACCTTCAATCTGCAGTGAGGTGAGTCAGAAATGTGTGAGTAAGATGCTGATGTGGATAACCAGAACCCTGCTGAGTTATATTTCAAACAGAAATTCAACGTACCTCACTTTCTTATATAAATGGGCTGAAATGACAAGGGACGTAGAGAGTTTTCTGATGGAGTCTTCATGCTTTCCGTGTGAATACTTATGGCAGAGGCAACCTCAGGTTAGCAGAAACAGCAGATTTTCTGAAGGCAATTTTGCCAATTTTCATTACTCTTTTGGGGACTCTGCAAGTGTTTCTCACGTGCCCCTTCTAATATAAAAAAGTCCATTTTCTGTTCCAGACCTGAAAATTTATGCACATAGATCTGCAGATCTATCTGGGTTCTTTTGCTGTAACTCTGCCCATTTCAGACACATTATAAACTGGTTGCCTTTTCCTTGGTTTCTCCAGAAAGTATGGAATGAAAATGTTGACATCAGCTGTCAGTCTTAGAGTGCAGACATTTTCTTAATTCCCAAAGGATATTCCACATATAAAGTTCATTTACGCTATCACTTAATCAACACTATATGTGTCTTTGATAACTATCCAGCTACACTCAGGCAAGTATCTTCCTATGTTTTCCGTTTCTTTTCAATATTGGTAGAGTTCATTTAGGAAACTGCCTCTTTAGGCTATTATAGTCTAGCCTTTCTTTTCTTTATGTATTCATTTTTGAGATACTTCCCATCATGTGTTACAGCTCAATTTTTTGTACAGCTTATTTTTTTTATTATGCATTTTTCTCTGAGAAACCTCTAGCTTCCAAGCTTAGTCAACATTGTTCTATCTTCAGCTTTCCGTTTTATAAAATATAACAAAAGGCACTGTTGCCTTTTTTGGTTTTGGTGGCTGTCCTCTACTTCTAGATGTAGCATTGTCTTTATTTTCTACTGACTTTGCTTAGTGTCACCACTCATCTCTTAGCTAAGCAATGCATTTTTGGAAATAATAAGAGAATCTCAGAGGAAAACCTTATTGCAGGTCAGCAATAAACATTTTTTTTGGTGTGGGGCATGGAGGAAGGGGAGAAATACAATTATAAGATTACAGCTGTTAGCAGGCATAATTTTTACAACTGGCCAATACATTGAATTATTAATTCCATACAAATCCACTTTAAAAAAAACATAGTGCATTAAGAACAGATGACAAAATAGAGTGTATTCTGGTTTACCTCTTGATTTGCCAAACTGTGGCATTCCCACTAAAAATGAACTAGTGTTTGGCAACTCGCCTGGTTTTCAACATGTGATGTCTAACTGATGCTATGGGGAGTTGAATTTTCACCGTAGTCATGATGGATTAACAGCAACTTTGGTAGCACCAGTGGTAGACCAGCAGGAGTCTGAGAATCAGAATTTTTTTAATATTTACTTTGCCTCAGACCTCATTTTCCTCTCTTCAAATATTTCAGACAAAATTACTCAGTAGTATCCAACAAAGAGTCCAGGGAGATAATCTTGTTTTGTACACATTGAAAAAATTCTGGCAGTCTTTCCTTTGAAGTGCTCCAAGTCTTCTGTGGCTGAGAGCAAAGGCTTGAAATTTTAAAAGGATGCATAACAATGATATAAATCGAAACACATTCTAACTTGGACAAGTGATGAACTTTCTGGGAAAACATTTTCAACAGAGGCTTCATGGAATTACAGAATCATGTAGGTTAAAAGGGTCTTCAGGAAGTCTCTAGTCCAACCTTCTGCTCAGAACAAGGTCAACACTGAATTCAGAATTCAGGTTGCTCAGGACTTTGTACTGTCAGGTCTTGAAAATCTCCAAGGGTGTATTCCACAGCCTCTCTGGGTGACCTATTCTAGTGCTTCGTTTTCTTCACAGTTAATTTTTTTTTTCTTTATATCTAGTCAGAACCTCCCCCATTCCAGTTAAGTCCATGCCGTGCACCTCAATAATACGCCCAGCTCTGCCATTGCAATAGCCTACTCATAAGTGTTGAAAGGCAGCTATGAGGTTCTCCTGCAGTCACCTCTTCAGGCTGAACAAACCCAGCTGCCTCAGACGTTCCTCATAGGGAATGTGCTCTAGCCCCTGGACGTACTTATTTACATCTTTCTTGCATTGGGTTCCCAAAACTGAGCACAGTATCTGGATGTGGCCAAGTAAAGGAGAATAAGCACTTCTCTCAACATAACATTAACACAGTTAATATCGAATGATGGAACAGCCCCGGTTGGAAGTGGTCATCTGGTCCAACCTTTTTTCTTGCTAACATAGCCCGAGATGCTATTAGCTTTCATGACTATCAGGACACACTACTGGCTCATGTTTAGCCTGCTTCCCCCCAGATCCTTTTCAGCAAAGCTGCTCCGCAGACAGTCAGTCCCTAACCTACAGGGAGTTAATCCATTCCACCGTTGATCAGGTTTGAGAGCAGGGAGCCTTACTCTCCTTTTTCATACTGAGATTTTGTTGCTGGCATGGAGAAGGGACTCACCATATTTTAATGTGGAGAGAACAAAATAAAGACTGGTACTGTGAGAAGAAATTAAAAATTCTGCCTAGCAGCCTAATAACTGTCCAGGAGCACAGAGATATCTAGGATAATTAAAAGCTGGAGAAGAAGCTGCTGAGACCTCTTTGTCCTAGGAGGCATTAGAAGGATGGAATTATGATCTGATGAAGAAGACTCTATTGAGAGCTACAAAGAGCTTGTTTGTTTGGGTGACAGCAAACTAAATTCTGGTGAGAAAGAGGAAGACTTGAGACCAAAGGAAGTAGGTTAGACCTTATTAAAGAGGGCAAGGAGGAGATACATCATAAGAAGAGGAACAGGCTAGGAAAGGAAAATGGGATGGGTATTTAGGAAGCAGGTAGGAAGCCCTTACCCTCAGAGGTAGGGAGTCAGGCAATGGGCATTGCCAGTAAAACCAGTGCAGAAAAGGAGTAAACATAGATCAGATGGGGATCTTCATGGGTAGAACAGAGATCAGGACAGTCTGGGCATCTAACCCCAACTAAAAATTCTGAGAGGAGACTGTTACTGTGAACAGTGAATCTCATGCTGGATTGACAAAGGATTTCATTACAATGAATGACAATGGAGCTGGGTTAAAGGACAACCTATGGGGAAGACATTGAACTAAGAAGGTTGTGGCAGCTTGGAAGTTATAGAGAGAGGGCATCAAGGTTTGGGAAAATGGCGGGTGACATTTGTAAAAATAAATAATATGTGAATATGTAATCAAACACAAAGCATTATGCATATTTAAAAGGTTTTTTTTTTCAAATGTATTTTTTGAGTTCTTGGTTATGTCATTATGGCTTTTGGTGGTGTATAATATACATATGATTAAAGTCTATTGTGTTATTTTCATTGTATCATAAACTCATCTGTTGTAAGCAGATGAGTTTAAATTCCTAATAAATCTAAGAGTAGCATGTTTCTTTACCTTAGTTTTATTGACAAATAATGCAACATCAGCAGAGCTCTCTGAAGCAAACTCAAAACCTCAGAGGCTGTTCAGCCTTCGGTCTTCTTCTTAAAGCTGAGATTTAGTATCAAGGAGACACTGAAATTAGTTTTTCTCCCTTTCAGTTCCCTCCAGCTGGAATTAGGACTCACAATCTCTGTCTTCTTGAATAGCAAAATTTGTATAGACTGTTCACAAAGGTTACTATTTTATGCACATGAGTAATGCAGCCTCTGTAAGTTGAACGTGATGTTATCTCTAGAAATGTTATGCATAAGCTTTATCTTCAAAGATATTTCTGAACTTAACTTATGCATATCTTTGCACTCAAGTTTGATTTGATAACCTGTCAAGCAGATCTAATTAGTTTGTGTTTTCCTGTGCTCTTCTCCATACTGGCAAGTATCTTTTGCTAACCACACATTGGTAACACTCATTTGAGTATTAAGTTTATTAGCACTATGCACCATTCCTTAACAAGAGGGAAAGACACAAAACAAAAGACTGAGAGAGGAAGCAAAAGGGAAGGGAAGGGAAGGGAAGGGAAGGGAAGGGAAGGGAAGGGAAGGGAAGGGAAGGGAAGGGAAGGGAAGGGAAGGGAAGGGAAGGGAAGGGAAGGGAAGGGAGAAATGTAAAATATGTTCATAAGCAAAATAAGAAGTGCACACCCATAATTCATCTTTCCTTGAAGACTGGATAATCAGTTTGGATGTTGAGAAGTCAGGTTATTCATTTCAAACTGTGTTCTTTCTTTTTTAAAAATGTCATTTGTTTGTTTAAAACATTACCTTGCCATTCATTCTATCAAAACTCTATATACTTTTGTTAAAAGTATGCCACTTTGACACCTTGCAGAAGGTGTAATTCCACTGCTTCATGCTCCAAATCTCCTCTGATTCATTTTGGCTGGACTCATCTCTTGTGATTTGTCATCACCATGGGGATCCCAAGAGGCACCATCAGGATCACTAAGGGGAGGAACCAGGATGATCCTGGAACATGTAGTCCAGGCAAAGACTCTGTCCTATAGAGAAGGTTGGAAGCCTGAAGCACCGACCTGACACTCCCTTGAGGCCACATGTCAGTATTTCCATGCAGAAATATTTCCTTTCTCAGCTGAAGTATTTTGGGGGTTGATATTTTTTTTCATCAAAATGTCAACATTTGACACACATAATGTCAATTTTCCAGCCATTCTACAGTAAATTGCACCCGATACAAATGTATGTGTATCTCCCCTATTTCTCCATAGTAGCTGTTTTTTCAATAAGAAATTATGGAAAAAAGTGAAGATGTGTCAGAATCTATAGGCTTTAATAGTGGGATTCATCTGACCAAATACAAAAATCTATAACTGAGACATCTACATCTGAGGTTGTCACCCTGGACTCTTTTCATAATCAATGGAGAGAAATAGGCACTTTTAGGGTGTGATTCATCTCATCCTGAAGTAGGTGGCTAAAATAGGTCAGCTGAATCATGTTTTAAAAACACCTATTTCTCTCCATTGGCAGTAGAGGGAATCTATGGTGACAACTTCAGACGTTGACAGCTCAAGTTAAATAAAATTACTTATGCCTTAAAAGTCCATAGAACTGTTGTGCATAAACTTGTCCTTTTGCACCATAATTTCACCTGTTTATCTTATTTGTTTCCAAATATGCAATGACTTTTTCCTTTCCCCTTTTCCCTGTTAAACCAATCTTTTTTCCTTCATTTTTTCCCTACCTACATTGTCTTGTGCATCCTTTTTCTATGCCCCTCAACACCATAAAATCAGGCTTTAAATCAGTAATTTTAAGCCAATATCTGAAATAAATGTATGCCATATCACCAAAACTGTGAGATTCTGCAGTACTCCCTACTTTTCTTGTTAGTGTCACCACTAGTCTGTGACCTTTTGAAATACAAATCCCGTAACCGAATTAC
This sequence comes from Chroicocephalus ridibundus, assembly GCF_963924245.1. NCBI lineage: Eukaryota > Metazoa > Chordata > Aves > Charadriiformes > Laridae > Chroicocephalus > Chroicocephalus ridibundus. Next base: position 71,450,503 of record NC_086284.1, on the reverse strand, counting down.
ACCAATTGTCTGATATCCAGGCCAGGATCGGGCAAAAGATTTTCCCGTGTTGTTTCTCCACATGGACTACACAACACCCTTTCACAAACAATGTCATTTAACATAGTAACAAATTTCCAACTTTCCCTGTACTTATCTGTGGATGCCACAAATTAGAAAACTGTTCTGTTTGTCGTCTTTTGTCACGGGCAAAGCAGGGATTTCTCAGTAATTGCCAGTGGTTTGGGAGTGAACACTGCAAACGCGAAGTCGTATAAATAATAGTGTTAGTAGGTGGTACAGTGAACACAACTTTTCTGCATTTTGCTATGCCGCAATCCTAGAAGTACGTCCCAGAGACAGTGATGTCTCTTTTGATCTCTTCTAGAAATTAAGTGTGAATGAAAGTCTAAAGAGGGGTTGCAGATCTGTGCATCTGTTCCGTTAAATTTTCCAACACGGACCATTGCCTTCGCAGAATCCTGAAGGAAAGCAAACAGCAATAAATCTGACTTCCCTCTAGGTAAACCCCGCAAAGGGATATAAAAGAGTGAGGGATGGGGTATGAATTTCACGTCAATGCACAAGTAATCTGATTGGGCTAAATCTAGGGTGGAGGACTCAGATTAACTCCCAGCTACATACTGCAGGTTTTCAAATTTTCTTAGTGTAAAAAGCAAAAAGGAACTCTTAGATCATCTAATCTGCTTTCTTCTCGATCACAGGCACTTATCTTTCACACAGTTATCCCTACCTTGAGCCAAATAGTTTTTCTGCAGCTAAAGTATATCTTCCTGAGAGGCATCTAATCTTGATTTGAAGATCTCTGGAGATGGAAAATCCACCACTTCCCTCTATAATGTGTTCTGATAGCTAATAGCTATCAGCATTAAAAGTGTGTGCCTTATTTCCAATTTGAATTCATCTGGCTTCAGGCTCCAGCCTTTGGTTCTTATTATGCCTTTCTCCACTAGATTACAGACTCCTTTCATATCCATTATTTTCTGCCTGAGAAGGTATATACGCCATAAGCAAGTCACCTCTCAATCTTCTTCCTCATAAACAGAAAGATCCAACTCTTTAAATCTCTCACCACAAGGCATTTTCTCCCGTTTTCAAAACATTTCTGCATTTCCTCTCTACTCTCTCCAGTAGAGACTCTCTCCACTGTGTCTTTCTGAAAATGTGAACTGCAGAGTTGGTGCAGTACTCTAGCATTGGTGTCACCAAGTTGTAACAGAAAGATCAGCTCTCCTGCTCCCTCATTGACCGTTCAGCAATTCTGTTGGGTTTTTGCTGTATTATCCCATTCTGAACAACTGTTTAGTTGCTGGTCTAGTACAAATCCTCTGTATTTTTGAGTCACTGCTTTCAGTTATTCAGTTCTGTGTTTTTCATCTTTGTTTCTAGAAAGGTAATTTAGGATTGGGCTGTATTAAAGCACCCTATTTCTAATAACCTAGTTTACTAAGCAATCTTTCCCATCTCCACAGTGTTCTCTTTGTTGTTTACCACTGACTTACCCATATATGCTTCCAGGAGTAATTTCATGCTTACTTCTGGACTGTTAATAAAAAAAAAAAATAAATTGCAGTCGTTCCTTTCGTACCGATTCTTATGGAATCAGAGAAGAAACAACCCATGTCAGTTTTGCATTGTTTTGCATAACAGCAGGGGAAGGGATCTGACAAGTAACATTGTCTGGTTACCTCCTATAGCATTCCTTGTACGTCAGGACTTGTTCAAAATTATCGCCAATGTACTGAAATTTCTCCAGCTGCTCTTAGGAATTCTTAAATGCTGGTTATCCAGTGCTGCTGATTTCAGAATGTTAATCATTAGTTTTTGTCGTTCAACACCCTCTTTGATTATTAATGGGGAATCCTCTTCTTTATGTGATAAAAGTATGTCTGAATGTTTTTTCACCTTGGAATGGTTAATTCACATAAAGATATTAGTTTTGATGGGTCTAAAAGTATTAAAGAATCTGGAATGAAATGGATCAACAGTTGCAAGGCAAACAGGTATGGCAGGATTTAAATGTCATGCCAAAACCAGAAAGGAGTCCTGCTTTCTTCACCTTTATGTCCATATATATCAGTCACCCATGAAGTGGGAAAAGAAAGCTCAAATCTCCCTCTTTTTTGAGTAGGAATAAGAAATGTGATTCTGTTCTCTTGTCTCACAGGAAATGGCTTAACCACTGAGATAAAGGAATTCTGGACTGAATGTCTTCTTCTGAAGTTACACCATCTTTTCTAGGTACCTAGATGCACATTGGGCTACCGAGAGCAAATGCAGATGGACTTTAACATTTTCTTTTTCTATACGCTGAAAATTAAAAAAAAAATCTGTTTGGATTTATGTGAAATGAAATATATCACTTTGATTGCCAAACAACAAAAGATCAATTATTCATACAACACATATATAAATATATTTTGCTTTTTCAGATTCAAACCATAAATATTTATTAAGAATTCTACTGTTTCAACATCACAGTGAGCAGTTTTACCACCTCAACTCTCTGAAAGTTCTGCAGTATGTGTAGATTATTTTGTTTGTGTAAAAGTTAAAAATGCCATCCTGTTTATAGCTCTGCTTGGCATACATTTTTACTTGGTTCCTCTAGCTGCTTATATTCATTTTCAGCACTTTATAAGTTCTACTGGGTTATACGTAGCTTAGGTGTGTATCACATTTGTCAACACAAAGTCTTTCATTAGTAATGTCATTTTGGATTCTCCCTCTACTCTTCAACCAAAGACAGTACCTATCCCACCCATGAGATGGAGCCCACTCTGTTTGGCTTCTTGGCCTAACAGAAAGAGGTCCCAATGACACAGTTTCACGGCAGTGAAATCTACATCTTCAAATGTATTGTGCAACCAAGGTTTCAACAGCAGCGTTTTCTGTCTTCTGCTCTTGCTTTTGGGGTCAGAAAGATTTCCCAGAAGATCGTGTTTATTGCCTTCTTCACTACTGTGGCACCATCCTGTCGTCTGCTATTTCATTTTATTCCAGTGAATACAGCGCTATTATAAAGATTTACTGAATGAGTTCGTAAAGCTTCCCAGTCTTGGGATGGTTAACTTCTGGTCTGCTCTTTAGCGAATTAACTGAAAAACGTCCACAGCTGATCTGAAGCAGTACACAGCAGTGTTCCTCGCCTGTGTCTATACTGTTAATTAGAAGAGATTCAGGAACTAATCTCTTCCCCAGGGTCCAATGGCACCAGTTGGTGAGGTCTGCACAACTTAGGACTTTTCTTTTTTGGGGCAGATTTGACTTTGAATCACCTTCAAACATATTCTGCCAACAATTGAGCAGTGTAAACCTTCAACATGAGGTTTAAGGGCCACAAAACCCCATCCACCCTGTGCCTAACAATTAGCATACACATTCACAACTCATCAAGGCCAGCAAAAATACCAAGAAGCTTACCATTTATTTAGATATATAAGCCACTGCCTTAACCTGCTGAGATGCTCTCATAGGGTAGGATCAAGGATTCTCCATGGCTGATGCATCTAGGATCCCAGTGGAAGCGAGGAGCTTGGCGTCCCCACCCAGCACTGCCCAGTGGAGATTTCCTCAGCTACCTGGGAACCACCCAGGCCAGATGCCTGAAGCTAGAGATGGTGAATGATTTCTACGCAGTGATAAAAAACACAAAAAACAAAAACAAAACCAAAAACAAACAAGAAAAAGAGAACTAGCACACAGTTCAACAGACCTTTTATCCTGGAATGGTTGCGCATTCAGCGACTGACAGCTTCCTCTGACTCATACTGTACTACAGCCCCAGACAGAAAAGTGGATTAGATAATATTGACAATCAGTGCCCATTCAAATGCCCATTTTAACTGAAAGAAAGACTGCACGTATGAAAGGACAATATTTAGGATGCAAAATCTCACCTTCCTCTATTGTTATGTAATGTAATAGCCATAAATGCATATACTTCTTAACTAAATAAAACGGTAATACACCACCTTGCTTCTTCTGACATTTATCTCAAAAAGCTACTCAGTGCAGTCCAGTACTGTGTTAGGGAAATGAGAGAAGCACTTATTCCTTCACATTAGTTAACATGTCAAAAGCTTTTTATCTCAAAGATATTAAATGGTAAGAACAGTGTGTTTCAACTTCCAAATTGTCATACATCAAAGATTTTGGAGGACTTCTTTTTTAAATTGACAGTTGTCATTTAATATACAGTATGATCCAAAGCATATTATTTCTGAATGTTACCAGGGAGATTTCATTGGCTTTTGTGACATTTCCAGTCTTTGGCATAATTGGCTAACAGCTTTTTTAACCTAACGTCTTTTAAGAAATAGTGTACCTGGTGGTCTGGGGTATCACATCTTCTGTTTTCTCTTGTCTTTGTTGTCCAAAAATGTTACCGTAATGATAAAAAGTGACATTATTTTAAAAGATAAGAAACACCAAAATTATTTTCTGTCTGACCTTTACAGTTACCAGAACAAGCGGCTTCTGTTAGCAAAATAGTTCAAGCTTTTTATTACAAAGGATATTTGGCAGTATTCCATAAGAAAAAAAAAATACATGTAGTTCTTGTCAGGGGAAGTCATTAAGCCCTCTCTCCTTATGCCAGGCTAACATTTTAACAAAAATAAAATTCTGGATATTTTAAGATGGAGGAGGAAGTTGACTGTGAGAGGCAAGGATATTTCACATAATGCTTTTTACGAATGTACTAATGCAGTTTTATGTCTTTGACTGCACCACATTGAAGCAAATACAGCAGGTTTACCCAAGAGTTCAAGGAGATTTTGGTGACCTTCATTTCCCAGCTGCACATTTATGCATTCAGAGTTTTCTTCTTCACCCTGGTCTGTTGTGTTATTAGATTGACGCTCCTTCTTTACGGAAGGCTGGGGGGTAAGACAGATAAATGACTGCATGGCTCAATGTGGCTAAATCGCCGTATTTGCAATTTTTAAAATAATTATGGCTACTCCTCAGCTGTACTGTTTTTTTCCAGGTAAAGACTTGCAAATCAATTGTTAGCTCCGCTGCATACTTCTCATTGTTGATTTTACAGGTTACCACAGAACTTTAGAGGTGGAAATACTTGAGAATTCAAAGATACATCCAGCACAGATCCTTTTAACCACAGTTGTCGTTGCTCTGGTTCTTCAGCCCAAGTAAGGATGATATATGTCTCGCTTTCAGCTCAGAAGACAAAGATATGACATTGTTGTCACTGATTCTTAAGATAAACTGTATGAGTCAAATTACAATAGCAACAAAAGTTAGAACAAAGCCCTCTTTCTTGTTGAAACAGTTTGCTGGTTTAGTATCTTTTGCTCAGCCGGTGGTACCGTACATAGCCTGCAAATGGATGAAATACATTTTAGGTGCGTGAAAGAAAAAATACTATTTAAAAACATAGGATTCCTTTAGGAAAATAATTGGAGACAGTTATAATCATTAACTCTGGAATACATAATTCTTCCCACAATTCTTAATATAAAGTGAACGCTGTTGCATGCCACAGTATTAAAGAATATATGGGTTAAATAGCTTCCTGCTTCAAAGATGCGTGGCCTAAAACCTGAAAAATTACAGTATATGCAAATGATCATAAAGGACTGACTTTACTGACCATTTCTTTGTGTTTGGGGGATAGATTTCTGCATGGCATAATATTTCCACTTGCATTGGTTTCCTGGCATGAAAATGTTTATTGCACTCATTAGCTAAGAGGATGTCGGCACTGGTCCAATGAACACAGATCTGCCTTCTGATTTCAGCCATTAAATTGCAATGGGATTCATAGGCTTAACATTGTGGGTGTGAGAATAATAAAATGGAACTCCATCTTTAGCCCAGTTACCATGGATGCAGTTAAAGGTCATAGTGGCAGCTGCTAACTAGTTGCCTTTTTAGCTGTATTTCCCCTCCTGCTATGTGTTTTTGTGTACCTTAGTTTCTGCAGGTCTGCCTTAGAGCAATTCCGCTTCCTTAACTTGGCATATGGGTGTCTTCCTCCACATGATGGGTGCATTCCCATAAATATGGTTGCTATGGGCATTCCTTTATTCAATTATTTGTGTTTTAATGAAAAATGAATGTAAAGACCTTAGCAAAAAAATAGAAATGCAGCCTGCTCAGCATCCCGAATTATTTCTATTTTCTGCACTCGGCTTCACATTCCTAACTGGGGGGGGGGGGGGGGTGGGAGGGGCGGAAAAAAAAAAAAAAGCCCTGTATATAGTGAATTCCCATCTCCGTTTAAACTCCTAATGGGTTCAGGCACTGAGGCATTCACAATGTGGAACATCAACTACTACTTCTCCATTCGGCCCAAAGTCCTAGGAGTTAATTCTCTGTACTGCATGAAGTGTCAGAGTAATTACCGCTGATCAGCCCTATTTCTCAGCATTCTGTCCTGCTTTGAGAGGCACCCTGTTTATTGATGCACCGCCACATCACCACAGTGCTTTCATTCAGGCAAGCTGCTTAATCGAAAGGGCTTGGACAATGCAGGATTTTCAAAGAGAAGAAGTGGAAAAAAATTAAAAGTAGCCAAGTAAAATAAAGTGAATGGTAAAGAAACCTGAAAGCTCTACAAAATATTTCCTTATGTCAACACTTCATTTCAATAGATTTTAAAACTCCTATTCATTTCCAGAAGAAGGTACTGTGAGTCTTTTCTGTGGTGACTCAACTACGTGATCACGTCCTTTTTGAAGATTTTTAAGAGCACAGTGCTGGAAGCCCTCCTTGAGGAACGTTTATTGTTTTTTGTTCTGTTTATATACAGGCTATGACTGTGTCAACCCTTATGAACCACAATACAAAGAAACTTTTTTTAAGTTAAGTTTTTGCCTCTCTCTTTTAAAGATACATTTATATAACTTGTCATTTCTTGAAAATAAATTAAGTACTATATGAGCCAAATGTTTCAGCTCCACACAAGGGTGGCTTCTGGTTCTCTTTGGCAGGATGCCACTTTATTCATTTTTATTTCAAACACAATGCGAAACTTTTAATTTTAATATAGTATATAAGTACGATGGCTATAAAGCCTACACTGTGACTAATTCATGCTCCTCCTCTCTTTGCACTTCTGTGAATTTTAGAGGGTGACAGAAAGTTACATTTCAACTTAAATACTATCAGGCTTTGTGTCTTTGTTAGTGAGAGAAGAGAGATTTATTTGGGCCAGCAATCTTATTTAGGACTCAGTGTTTTCCTTGATTAAGTTGCTTTTGGGCACTGTTCTTGTAGGTCTGTGGCTACCCAGCCTGTAGTGAAAGTAACTTTTTAGTTAAGTCTGTTTTGCCTGGAGAAGTGAAATAGATTGTCACATGGAAGAGGAAACAAACAGGTAACGACAAACACAAGTGTAAACAAACCAGTTATCTAACTGTTTGCTGACGTTCCTTTAATGACATCACCCCCTTTGTGGCATTGCTTCATTAAAAAACAATAATAAGTTTCATAAGTTGTTGTTCAGCAGTGTTGTTGAAAATATCAGAATAAGACTACTACGACTATTATAGTGTCCCGTTTTACCGTTTCCTCCACCATACTTTTAATCAGAGAATTTCTTCTTGTGCCTTGTTTACTGTTGATATTTTCTGGCTGATTGGATAGGAATGACATTTTGACAATTTACTGTAGCAGTAAGCACTGTACAAACAAAAGGTGCTGATGAAAACTCGGAACCCATTATTATGTAAATTATGGCTGACTAACACAGATTCCATCTCCCAGTCACCATCATTGAGACCAGTTTTACTCAATGATAATAATTTTCATGATTGCAGTCTTCAGAGAGATCAGAAATATGCTTTAGCTGTTGCATTTATCTACTGCGGGTACTTGACCCTTAATTAAATTCTGAAACTTTTTTATATAATAAAGTAAAATACAGCTGACACTTCTAGTCAAACAAAGAGCATCAAACATAGATCTACCAAATAAGATAAAGGTGTTTCAGACTTACCTTGTTGTAATGCTAGTAAACACGAAGACTACAACATCTTTTGAAAGAGAGCTTAAAGTTTAAAAGAAAAAAAATAGCATGCTGTTGGGCTATTTAAATGTGTCAGTTCAGTGCTGTGTCTGCGGAATGCTGGGCTTGCTCTGCAGAATGGTCTTGGACTTTATATTAAAATATGCATGACAGGAAAAAAAAAACGAATGAGCTTTGAGTATATAGGTGATGTTTGTCTGCTCCCATACGTTATTGCACTCATAAGTGCAAAAAGATTAGGAAAAAAAATAATAGGGTTTTTAATGTTCCCCAATAACTTTCATAAGACGGTACTGTCCCAAATCTTGAAAACCCTGCTTTGTAAAACTATTCCTCCTAAAAACAGATTAGAAGCAACTCAAGGTGCTGCACTACTGAGCTAGTGTTCTGCTGCTAACAGATAAAAAACTGACTAAACGTTGTACAAACAGATCAGTTAATTTGGGTTATGTTTATATTTATATATATATGTTCAAAAAACAAGACTGGGGAAAAGCAATACACTGTAGAGAAAAAGGGAGCAGGGTTTTGTATTTAATATCTTCATTTTTTAAGACAGGTCTGCAAGCTTTTAGTACTTCTTTCCCCTCTCTTCCCCCCATCCATTTTTCCCTTCTCCCCACACTCCTCACCAGTTTTTCAAATGAGAAAATGGCCATTCCAGATAAGCAGTAACAGTCAATCTTAAAAAGAGGTAAGGTGTTATAAAAATGGAGTATTTCTTTAGAAGTAGCACTTTGCTAAACTGTCAGTTCATAGAGCCAATGAGCTAAGAAAAGTAATTACTTAAGTGGATTTCATGAAGAGTAGAAAGATGATTGTGCCACATTAAATAACAATTGTATCCTTAATGATGTGTTGGACTATAATACAAACATCCTTCTGCCATTATATGCACTACAATATACCTTTCTAATTACTCCAGTGGCTTCCTCTTCCTTTATTAAGATGCTATGCTTTCAGAGACCATGTAAGCATTATATGAGCTTTTTCTTTTTTTTTAAACTACAGTGAGTGCAGCTGCATCATTGATAAATTGGTTATAAATTACTGACACATTGTATATGAATGGAATCATTGTTTTATTCCTTTTCTTTCCTTCATGAAACACAATTTTTCTTAGAAGAGGTATAATGAAATTCAATAAAATTATTTCTCCAGGTTTTTTTTTTTATATTTCTAGATGTGTAAGCAGTATAGTAATGTAAGTCCAGAGAATTAGTAAGGCCGATTCAAGACAACATGGCAAACTTCAGAAACAAAGCTAGAATAGGGTAGATAATTTGGTATTATTCATTTCAGTGATTTCTTGCTTATAGCCCATGAACCCTTGGGGATCCTTTGGCTTCCTGTCAGTGATCCCTGAAAAAGCTTTATTATCTGCAAGCTTAAATATATTACATGGGTATTCCTCTCCACTAAAAATATTTTTAGATTGCCTGCAAATTCACAAAGGTTGAAAACCACTTCTCCCTTTCATTGCTTATATTATGTCCCTTAGAGATAGAAACCCTACACTCCTTAGCACTGCTTTCTGTAAATCAGTATGCTTTCTATGATTTTTAGAGCTACTTTTGTGCACTATCTGACCACTCATTAGACTTGATTTCCTAACGTCCTGTCAGCACACAGAGCTTATACTTGAACCTTGTTAAAGTTTGCACACATTAATAGTCCCTCTGAAGAAAAAGGAAACTTCTTTTATGTGGAAATTCTTCCAAATGTATAAAGGGATTGAGGAACTGGAGAAAAAAAAAATAAATCATAAAATCAGACAAGTCCAGATTCTCTGTCAGAACTTCACTTAACTCTTACGATAGAAATTTTCATGCAAAAAGGAGCTTGAATAGACAAATGAACAAAATAAAACAGGCAAAGTATTCTTCTCCTCTGTTGTCTCTTAGTACAGATGCTCTCCTTTAGCTCATAACTCATGTACTTCTGCTACCTATTGATGCCATTAATAGCAATAATTCTGTGAACAGTCCGCTCTACTTTTATGTACATTACACTGTGGTCCCGAATTGGGTAGTCAAAGTAACGTCTTGGGAATTTTATTAGTAAAATCAATAGAATATTGTCAAAGTTCTTTACCACTGTTGAGTGACCTGAATTTAGCTTAGCCCAAAGACAACAACATTCTTGTTTTGAAAATCAGGTTTGACCCTTTTCAAATACGGCAATAATAGGAAAAACATGTCATAGCATGACCAAACTATTTTATGGTTCTCATCAATATTATATTCCCTTTGTGAAAAACTAGGACACATTATACAGCTAGTTTCACATCTGACTGTTCACACATTGTCAAACTGAGAAGCAACAATGTCCATAATTTAAAAAAAAAAAAATCCAGCTATAAAATTAATCTGTAATTAACATAACCAATTTCCTACAAGCATATACATTTTCTCTTTAGTCCTGAATTCTTACTGGTACAGTAAGGGCTCTGTGCTTGGATCGCGTGCTAGGCAGAATTATGGGAATCTTTATAAACTCCCTGCTACACTGCTTGGTTAGCTGAATCCAAGATTAGTAAATGGTCCTTGGAAAGTAAGCAGAGTAGCCCCCCTGTTACTGCAGTTGCAGGGTATATACATAGCCATATATTCTGCAGTCAGTCATAAGAAGACTGAGCCAAAAAAAAAAAAAAAAAAAAGCATTGCCTGGTAAAACTGCAACTAAGTGAAATTTTTGCACTGGAAATAGTTTGTCATTCTTACCTGTACTCCTTGTCATCTGCAGAGTACCCATTACTCAGTACTGCCCAGAATTGGGACCGCCGTGAGGTGACAAATTCTGTTGCTCTGTTTTCTGGGAGAGAAGGTTATACAGGTCTTATGCTTTGTTCTGAAGGTTAGCACTTACCTACTCGGATTTGCTTAAATCCAAGCAAGTCATATTTTGAAAATTAAAATAAATTGTTGAAAATGCGTTGCGTGTGGCATTTTCTACTGTTTTAAAGGAAGCAAATGCTGCTGGAAAAGGAAGAAAAACGTGAAGCTGGACAAAGATGGTTACATATAATGATTCAGGCACACTTTGTAACTTAAAATTGTCACATCATATCACAGATCTTTCTGCCTGCTGGAGAGGATGGTGAGTCAGCCTCTCTTTAAGTTTGGGAAAAATGATTTTTCCCAAATTAATAGCTCGTATATGTGAAACACATAAGTTACATCTGGGACATTGAGAATTCTGTTGAGTAGGAAACTTCAATGCTGTTTAGGCAACTAAGTGAAAATTTTCAGTCTTAGAAACCCTTAGTCAGAGGATACCTTGCTCCTGAGTGCCCAGACTCTACTGGGGTTGATTTTCAACAGGGTTTCTAATATTCCTTGTTGCCTGAAGCTCTTGCACCTAGAAATACTTCTGTGTAGGAAAAAAATTAATTACTCAGCTTTCTCTTTCTAATGGGTTAAGGAACCAGCTTTGGTTTCCAGGTGCTTTTCTTGTTACGGGTTATCTCCAGATCACCCGAAATGGGCTAAAGATAAAGTTTACTTCATGTACTTCCGAGGACTGGCATCCAATTTGTTCTAGAACAGCTTGAATGAGACTGACATGCAGAAATAGTCTCCTGAAACTGATCTATCTACTGTTGCTTGTTAAAAAGCAGATTGCTTACTGTGGTGGCAGTGAAGGTAGAGATAGGGATGTAGTTCCTGCATGCTCAGCACCTGCCTTCTTGAGGGAAACATCAATTTCTGCTCATTCCCATCATCTCGGAAATCAGTGTGACCTGCTGGGAGGCACTGCTTGTTTTGCAAGGACTCAGGATAGCTCTGTGGTATAGACAGACTTCTTGATGCCTAAAGGTCCTACCTAACTCTGGTCATGGAAGCCACCCTTGATAGCCCAGAAGCAGAAAACCTTAATGGAAGTGATACAGCAACTTTTTTTTTTTTTTTTGTTCAGCTTTCTGATCGAAAACCTTGGAAGCACCACACCCATTACCAGATAGTCATGGCAACAGCTCTGCCAGATGGAAAAGTCACCTTATCAACATTATAAAGAAGGGAAACCAAGGCACAGGAACATAAAGTAACTTACCTAGGACAGTATGGCAAGGCGCTGTGGAGGTAGGAAGAGTGCCTGGGTTTTAAACTTGTATCCAAAACAGAAGTCCATTCTTCTCCCTCTGAAAGGAAGAATACTATGATAGCCTGTAAAATGTTTATGGTTAGAATAGAATATATCTTTGCAAAATTCACTCTCTAAGTATGCTTGCTGCTTAGGCGGTGCATAACATCTAACACGGAACCAAGGTCTGCCTCTCCACACGGAGGGAAGACTACACGTGAGCACCCATCTGAAAAGTGGCCATGTTGAATCCCTCTGCTTACAAGCAAGCCGGTGTATTTTGTGTTCCTGTGCTTAGGTGTATACAGCACCACGTTGCGTAGGTTGCTCCCAGGGAAAATGGTGCAGAGCTGCAGCCTCACGTGCTCCAGCAGCGCATGAGCTTTAGAAAGTAACAGAAGTACGAAACTGCACTTGTAACGAGACTTTTCACATCGGTTTTAACCAGAGTATCAGGAACCTGATTCTTCTGGCCCTCTAAAGGGTGTCGTTGCCTGTTGCATGCCACTGCCTGCTCCTCAGTGCGGGTTCTGAAGGTGCTGCGGAGGTTTTGCATTCCACCTTCGAGTGAGCTGGACTTATGAACTGGAACTAAGATCAGAACTGGCAGCTAGGCTCATGCCAAATTGAAGTTTTATTTATTTGATCATTTCATTGCAAGGTAGACACTGTGTCTGTGGTTTATATCTTTAAAATCAAATAAACTATTTATATATGGTGAAGAACTGTAAAACACATAGACCTTATTCACTAATATTTTTATGGTTTCTTTACACTTGACAAGTAAAGAATTTGTGAAAGTGTTTTTTGTACCCAAATCCCACAGATTTTTTGGGTATTTTTTAAATCAAGACAAGGTACAATCTAGATTAGTAACACAAACTTAGCTCCCATTTTTACCTAACATGCAGCATGAACCCTTCTGAGTGAATTTTTAATACATATTTTTAGTGGAATACATTTGATGAAAACTTAAGAAAATACCATCAACTTTTATCTATTTAACGTTTTCATGTTATTAAATGAGGATACCTCATGTGAATTTCAGGTCAGTGTGGAAATATAAATTAGCTACTGTTTTCCTTCCCCTCCTGATAATATTGTTTTGTTTACATCACCATGGAAAGCTTTATGCAAATGTTCTTGCCACACCATATCCATTATACCTTAAAGAGAAAACAGTCTAATAAAAATTCTCAAAACAGCTATTACTTGTAGGAGAGGAAACTGAAAGGTCTGCAGTCTTTCAAAGTGTCATTGCTACTAACTTGAGCTTCGCAGAGGAAGAAATCAGAACCGTTCTTTCATAGAGACAAATTACTGTGAGCTCCAGATGAAGCCAGTGAAGCCACGGAGAGGCTGCAGTTTGCAAGCCAGGTCTCGACTGGTTTTTCAGTCCTGTGGACAAGGAGCCTCCTGGATGTTTTTGCCACTCCTGCTGTCAGCTTGTCAGGTTGCTCCTGCACACACCTTTACAGCTGCAACTCCTGCTGCACATGTTGCAGGACGTGTGGAAGGTCATTAGCGGTTTCAATCTGCATTACTGTCATCCCAAAGTACAATCTTGCCATGCACTTTGCACTGTGAGGGCTAGGAAACCAGTGTCTTTCGTAGTAATGACTTCCAGTTTACAGCCTTCATTTGTTATATTTCCTCAATAGCTGTTGTGTTGAGATTAACTGCATAAATGGTCTGCAGCTGGCTGTTATGAATTAAGGGAGTTTAATCAAAGTATTTCTAATGTACAGCATAATGATAATACATGGGGGAAGTACTATTTAAGAGATAATGATGGCTTCAGAAGATCACTGTTGTAATGTTTAGTGCATATGCCTTCAGCATTGAATTTGTTGTTGTTCTGAATATGCTTAATGGATCAGTGAAAAGCTGCCTGCCTAATGTGGGATTGTTTGATGGGGCTGACAGAGCTGGAATTAGCCCATTGCTGTTTACTGCATACAGCCATTAAGATTAATTGCTGCCAGATAATTTTGACTGTTTTTATCTTCGGGAAAAAGTGTCACTAATGGGTTTATAAATTGGTTCACTATTACTAATAGTAAGGCCAGTGTAACAGGAGAGGATGTCAGCAGCTAATTCTAAAGATAAAGGTAAAAAGTATAAAGTACTATATGACTTGCTAGTTTTAAGGGATAATGTTATCTAATAACAGACAGACTGATATATGATGCTCATTAATGCTATTTCCCGGGCTTTGGGTTGAACCTAATAGATGCTAATAAAGTCTTATTTGATGTACCATTAAAAAGCTCAATCTGTTTTCTGCATTAATGCACAATGTTGTTTATCACATTTTCAGTGACTAAAACCCAAACCCTCAATCTGTTACATAACTAAACAGTATCAGGCTAGTTATACCTATTTTTGTCTTTGTTTAGAGACACAGAAAAATTTATAAAGCAACCGCTTTTCTGTATA